>NC_061860.1:15036633-15039133 GCF_019202785.1 Penaeus chinensis
AGAGGATTCATTTACATATACTGGAGAGGCTAATGAGAGAAAAAGCTAAAGCGAGAAGCCGAGATGAGAACACGCTTACACACACACACATATATATGCACACACATCCACACACACATATATGCACACACACATCCACACACATACACACACACACACATATATATACACACACATCCACACACACACACACACACACACACACACACACACACACACACACACACACACATATATATATATATATATATATATATATATATATATATATATATATATATATATATGTATATGTATATATATATATATATATATATATGTATATGTATATATATATATATATATATATGTATATATATATATATATATATATATATGCATATATATGTGAGAAAGAGGAGCGACAGAGAGGAAAATAATCTAAAAACGGTAGAATCCTAAACACACGAAAAATAAATAAAAATAATAAGACGAAAAGTTAAAAACCAGAATGAAAATGAAGAGGAAACCAAAATCAAACGAAAAATCCAACAATACAAAAGCAAGGATTATTATTAAAAAAAAAAAAAAAAAAAAAAAAAAAAGATAAAACGAGAAATTAAAACAAACCCAAGGGAAAACCGAGGGGAAAGGGGTGCCCGCCGAGGGGGGATTACCGTAGAGTGTTCCTTCAATGAATATATTATGTCCGAGTAATTACAGCACTTTCGCCTGATCGATTAAGCTACTAAACGTTATTACATGTTTGTTGTTTTCGGTTTGGCTTTTATTGCATGGATAGATACACACGCATGTACATACACACTTACATACATGCATACACACACACTTACATACATGCATACACATGCTTACGTTCACATATATACATATGCATACGTACGTATATACATACATACATACATACACATATGCATAAATACATAAATACATACATGCACACATACAAACATACATACATACATATGTAAATACTTGCATATATTCATAATACATACATACATATACACATATATACATACATACATACATACATACATACATACATACATACATACATACATACACACACACGCATACATACATACATACATACATACATACATACATACACACATACATACGTACACGCATACAAACAAACAAACAGACAGAAACACACCACACATATCTCTACACTTTTCCACACATAAACACGTACATATTCTATGCTACTCTATGCATAATATACATATAAATTGCTCTTTTGTCGTGTTATGTATCTGGGACAAATGACCACATAAAGCAAAGTCTATGAGCCGCCTAGTGGGAAATAGCCTGAGAAATATCAAAGAAAAAAGTATAAGATAAAAGTATAATTGAATAAAAATGTATGAGTGAGATGTAAAATAGAGTTTCTGATTAAAGTGTTGATGGTGATTCGTGTAAAAGGCATTTTTCAATTAAATGATTCATAATGTGTTGAATAGTTTTTTCGAGTGTGCTCTTTGTATGTATTTTATAGCTGGGAGACAGCAAGGTAAATAGACAAAAAAAAGAGATACGTTAAGAAATACCTTTAAATGTCACTTACTTCCAAACAAATAAATATCCACATATTTCGTATCAACAGCATTCCTGTTATAAAACTGTTAACATTATCATAATCATTACGATTATAATCATTTTTCATTCTTTCTCCCTATCCCCTTTACACCAAGAAAAAGCATCAAGACCGACCCATATTCCATTTCTATTCGTCTCTCGCAACCGATTTTAAAAACAATAATCCTACGTGCGTCGCGAGAGGTAATATGTCAGACAGATTGGCCTTATGAAAAGAAGGCCTTTTTTGTGTTTCCCGCCACCGCGAGGAGGCGGAACGTGGCCATGGATTAAAAGGGAAAGGGCCCTTATCTTAGGTCTGGGGATTGATCTGTTAAAAAATTGTGAAAAAACTGGGTATTGGGACGCAGAAAATAAAAGGGCCCGTGAAGCAAAAAAAAGAGACAAAGAAACAAGTGAAGGAAAATCAAAACAAAGAATCACGTGAAGCAAAACAGAAACAAAGAAACAAGAGAAGAAAAACAAAGACAAAGAAACACGTGAAGCAAAAAAAGAACCCCGTGAAGCAAAACAAAGACAAAGAAACACGTGAAGCAAAAAAGAAAAAAGAAACACGTGAAGCAAAACAAACTCAAAGAAACATGTGAAGCAAAACAAAAACGATGAAACACGTGAAGCAAAACAAAAACAAAGAAACACGTGAAGCAAAACAAAAACGATGAAACACGTGAAGCAAAACAAAACCAAAGAAACACGTGATGCAAAACAAAAATGATGAAACACGTGAAGCAAGACAAAAACGATGAAAAACGTGTAGCAAAACACATGAAAACAAAAACAAAAATAGAGAAACACGTGAAGAAAACAAAAACAAACAAGAGAAGCAAAACAAAAAACAAAGAAACAAGTGAAGCAAACCAAAAACAAAGAATCAAGAAACAAAACAAAAGAGTCA
>NC_061860.1:15049133-15054133 GCF_019202785.1 Penaeus chinensis
ATATGTGGTGTGTGATGTGTGTGTGTGTGTGGGTGCATATGTATAAGTGTATATGTAAAAAACATATAAATAAAATATATAAAAAATAAATAATATAAATAAATATATGTTTGTGTGGTGTGTGTTTTTGTGTTTTGTGTGTGTGGTCCTTTGTGGGGTGTGTTTGTGTGTATTTATATATATACATATATATATAAATATAAAAACTTAAAAAATATATATAAAAAATGTTTACATAATAAATTATATATATAAATAAATTATAATAACCCAAATAAAATTAAAAATGTAATGTACATATTTAATATACAAAAAGTTTGTATGGTGTGTTTGTGTTTTGTGATGTGTGTGAGGTGTGTGTGAGTTGTGGTGTGTGGTGTGTGTGTGTGTGTGTGTGTGGTGGTTTTGTGTGTGGGTTGTTTGTGGTGTGTTTGTTGTGTGTGGTATACAATATACACACACACACAAAAAAAAAAAAATTTTTTTTTTACCCCCCCCAACAATTTTTATTTTTCTCTCTCTCTTTTACTTTCTCCCCCCCACTCCCCCTCTCCCCTTTTTACCCCCTCCCCCCCTTTTTCTCTCTCCCCTCCCCCCTTCCCCTCTTTTCCCCCCCCCTCCCCCCGCTCACCCCTCTCTCTCTCCCCTCTCCCCCCCTCTTCTCCCCCCTCTCCTCTCTCTCTCTCTCTCCCCTCTCTTTTGTCCCCTCCCCCCCCCTCTCCCCCTTTTTCCCCCCTCTCCTCTCCCCCTCTCTCCCCTCTCTCTCTCTCCCCCCTTCCCTCCCTATCTCTTCCCTTCTCTTCCCCCCCCCTTTCCTTTTATTTATACTGGGACGAGAGATAGATAATACAGATGGATTAAAAGGGTATAGAAGAATCGATAGTAAGGAAATGCATCATGAAAGTACACCCAAAGACAATCTTTATACTTCTGTGATGTATGAATAAAAGAAATTTTTGTGTGTATAAAAATAAAAATAAATTTTAAAATATATTATATATAATATAATATAAATATATATAATTAGTGGTGTGGTGTGTGTGGGTGTGTGTGTGTTGGTGTTGGTGTGGGGTTTTGCATATGCATTTTGTTAATATATATTAATATATATTATATATATATATATTTTGCATACACATATGCCCGGTGTGTGTGTGGGGTTGTGTTTTGTGCATATGTAATTGTTTTTAGGGTATAATATATAATATATATATATATATATAATTAAATATATATATATAATTTTAGTGGTGTTGTGGTGTTGTGTGTATATTGTTGTGTGGGTGTTGCTGTGGGGTTTTGTGTATGTGTGTATTTAAATATATACTATATATATACTTAATATATAAAAATTTAAATAATATATATATATAATATGTATGTATGTACATATATATATATATTACTTATAAACAAATATTTTTTATGAATGTACATATATAATAATAAAATAAAAATTTTTGTAGTGGTGGTTTGTTTTTTTGTGTGTGTGGGGTGAGGTGTGTGGGTGGGTGTGTGTTGTGTTTGGTGTGTGTGTTTTGTTATGTGTGTTTGTGTGTGTGTGGTGTGTTGTGTAAAAATATACACACACACACAAATATATACACACGATATCTTCTCCCCTCTCTTTTTTACTCTTTTTCCTCCCCCCCCACTCTCTCTTTATCGCCACCCCTCCCCCCTCTCTCCCCTTTCTCCCCTCTCTCCCCCCGATTCCCTTCCCCCCCCATCTTTTCCTCCCCCCCCCCTCCCCCCTCCCCCCACCCCCCTCTCCCCCCTTTTCCTCCCCCTCCCCCCCCCCCCCCCCCCCGTCCCCCCCCCCCTCCCCCCCCCGCTTCCCTGCCGCCCCCCCTCCCTCCCCCCTCTCCCCCTTCCCCCTTTCTCCCCCCTCCCCCTCCTCTCCCCCTTTTCTCGCCCCACTCCCCCTCTCTCTCCCTCCCATCCTTCCCCCCATCTCTCTTCTTCTCTTAACATGGACGAGATATAAAATACAAAAGGATTAAAAAAAACGTAAGATGAATCAAAATAGCAAAGGCATGCAATCATGAAAGTACACACAAAGACAATCTTTATACTTCTGTGTATTATGTTTATTTTCCCGGAAAAAACGGATTGATGGATGGTTTGGACGGGTGGAGGGAAAATTAAGGGTGTTTGAGGGATAGGGGGAAAGGATGGTGGGTGGGTGTGGGTATTGGATGGGTGGATGGATGTATAGTATGTATGAATGAATGTATACAAATATGAATGTGTGTATGGATATATGTATATATGTATATGAAGTGTAGGTGGGTGAGGAAGGGATGGATATAATTGTGTGCATACTACGTGTATTTATATCTTATATCTACTAATCAGTTCAGTGTGAGATTCAGATGCGTTTGTTTATTTTTTCGTCGGCGAGCGAGATTTATTTCTATTAAGAATTTTATTGTGCATAATTCATGTATCAAATATGCATAAACCTTTTCAGCAGCATTTAGGGACTTAAGCTTGCATGTCATTTCACTTTCTTTCTCTAAAAAAGGCTTTTTTCCCCATAATTTCCAGGGTTACCGTCCTTTTTCCTTTTTTCTCCGTTGAATGTTACTTTGCCATTCCCTCAGCATTTTAATTCATTTCATTATCATGTCGTTTTCTCTCGTTTTCGCATGTTACTTTTTCTCAGTTTTCTTACTCTACTATTTCCCCTTCTCATTTGCATGTTACTTTAATCCATTGTTATCTTATTTTCCTCATTATCTTGTTATTTTCCCTCCTCATTTGCATGTTACTTTTCCCCATCGTCATGATATTTTCCCTCCTTATATTCATGTTACTGTCATGTCTTTTCTTTCCTCATTTGCGTGTTACTTTCCCTCATTGATTATTTTCCCTCTTTACATTCATTATTGTCATGTTATTTTTCCTCCTCATTTGCATGTTAATGTTTAACCCATCGTAATGTTATTGTTTCCCCTCATATGCATGTTTCTTTAATCCACTGTCATGTTATTTTTCCTTCCTTTTTGAAAATGTAATTTTTTCCCCCTTTGCCCAGATATTTTCCCTCAGAATTTCCCCATGTTTCCTTTTACCCTTTCCTTTGCATGATAAGCTCCTTCCATTGCGTGTTGTTCACTTACCTGTGCATGTTACGATCCAGTCAGTAGTTTCGCTGTAGTCTTTATCCTAAAGAAAAAAGTTCCTGATAACTTTTTTTCTCTATCTTTCTCTCTTCCTCTCCTTTCTTTTTTGACGAACAGGTGTCAAGGGAAAGGGGGAGAAACCGGGAAAAAAAGGGCCCAGCCACGAAAATTTTATTTAAACCATCACTACGGGGTTTTTCCCCCCTTTTTTTCCTCTCTTCTTTCTTCTCTTTCTTCTCTCTTTTTTTCCCCTCTTTTCTAATTTTCCCCTTTGTAAATGCGCGGAACTTTGCTGAGTGTTAGGGACCCCAAATTTTCCGCGCTGTCTCAACTGTGCATTGTATATAACCCGAAACAAAAAAAAAAAAAAACTATTCAATTAATCCACGTCACATCACCTCATCGCTGTGCAACTTCGCTGTGCAACGGTGCAACATATGGCGGAGACGAGAGGCACAAGGGGGAACTACGAGCTGCAATGAGGGCAGGGGGCGAGCAAAAAATCACTTTTGCTTTCCCTAATGAAATTCAAAACTTTCCCCCGTTTCCCAGGGGAGCGAGAGGGCAACAGAGGCAGGGGGGCACGCCCGGCGGAAAGGGGAGGGGGAGGGGGGCAGCAGTGGGGGGAGGAGGAGAATGGGAAGAGGGGTGAGAAGGAAACGGACGATGAGAGCATCTTAATATTCTTTTTTTTCTTTTCCCTTTTCCCTTCTTTCTTTTCACGAATGAGGAAGAGGCTTCAGGAGGAGAAGGAAGGAGAGGAGAGGAACGACCCCGAAGCGCCACGAGAATCGCCGTCGTGCCCCCGGCCGCCGTTCGGGAGCCCCACAGGGGCCCTTTCCGCGCCTCGAGAAACCAAAGACAAGCCGGGCGGAGAGACGGTGCCAGCGGGCCGGCCTGCTTCGTTCCCCGGTTCAGACGGCCTTTCTGAGGGGGCATTTTCTTTTCTTCCCCCCTCGCCGAGCATTGGGAAACTCCCCCCCACCTCTCTCTCTCTCTCACTCCTCTCTCTCTTCTCTCCTTCCTCCCCTCCCTCTCCTCCGCTCCCCCTCTCTCTCCTCCCTCTTACTCACTCCCTCCTTCCTCTCTCCCTCTCCTCCTCTCCTCTGCCCCCCTCGCTCTCCCTCTCTCTCCCCACTCTCAACCACCCCTCTCTCGCTCCTCCTTCCTCTCTTTCTCTCTCTCTCGCTCTCTCCTCTCCTCTCCTCCTCTCCTCTCTCTCTCTCCTCTTCTCCTCTCCCCTCTCTCCTCAACTCCCCCCTCCTCCTCCTCTCTCTCTCCCCCTCTCTCCCCCTCCTCTCCCCCCCTCCCCATCTTCATCTCTCATCCCCTTTCTCCTCTCTCTCTCATCTCGTCTTCTTTCTCTTTCCTCTCCTCCCTCCCGCTCTTCTCTCTCCTCTCCACTCTCACCCTCCTCTCTCTCCTTCCTCTCTCCCTCTCTCCCTCCTCAATCCCTCTCTACCCTCCTCCCCTCCCTCCCTCCCTCCCTCTCGTGTCCCTCCCCTCCCCCTTCCCCTCCCCTCTCCCTCTCTCGCTCTCCCCTTTCCCTCCTCCTCCCTTCTCCTCACCCTCCCCCCCCCCCCCCCCCCCCCCCTCCTCTCTTCCACTCTCCTCCCTCTTTCTCTCCCCTCCTCCTCTCCCCCTCCCTCTCTCCCTCTCTCCCTCCCTCCTCCCCATCTCACTCTCCCTCCCTCTTTTCCCCTTCCTCTCTCTCCATCTCACTCCTCTCTCTCTCTCCTCCTCTTCTCGCCTCTCCCTTCTCTCCTTCTCCCCTCTCCCATCTCTCACTCTCTCCTCCCTCTTTCCATTTCCCCTTTCTCCCTTCCCCCCTCCCCTTCCTTCCCCCCTCCCTCCCTTCCCTCTCTCCCCCTC
>NC_061860.1:15096633-15099133 GCF_019202785.1 Penaeus chinensis
TCTTTGAAAGACGTAATGATAAGGGAACAATTTATCTCTTCCTGTGATCGTAATTTAAAACTATTTCTTAAGGAACGCTCACTGGCGACTTTGCAGGATCTTGAAGAAAGTGCAGATCGGTATATCGAGGCCCACGGTCATTTTAGCCTTAGAACCCCCCAACAAGCACCTGTGTCAAGTCAATCGTCGGCGCAGCAGTTCGGGCAGGTAAATGAGGGCAATGACAGGAGCTTCAGAAAGACCCAATCTTCTACGCTTCCCCAGGTAAAATGTTACATTTGTCAAAAGGGGGGACACAAGGCGTGGGATTGTTATTTCAGACCAAATGCAAATAAAAGTAGGTCTGCAAGCACGTCAGCGACGTCCGGAGTAATGAGGAAAGAGGCCGCTGCGGCGACATCACAGGGAGCGCAGAGCATCGCTGAGCCCCCCGCGAGACGACGCGGCGCAAATTGTGCAGGTCGACCCGGTGCAGATGATTGACGATCACGGCTGGATAAAGGTAAATGAAAAGGGATTCCGGGTGGCTTGTGGTGGATCAGGAAAAACTGGAAATTCGAAGTTAATCACCAAACCGGGAGAAGTGGAAGGACACAAAGTGACGGTAATGAGGGACAACGGCTGTACGACGGTGTTGGTGAAGAGGAGTTTGGTACCTAATTATAAGTTGACAGGTAAAAACTGTGTAGTTAAAATGGCTAATTCGGATGTATTTTGTTATCCGGAAGCAGAAATCACTGTACAGAGTCCTTTCTATACAGGAATAACTAAAGCTGTTTGTGTACCTAATCCTATATATGACTTAGTAATCGGAAATATACCAGGCGTTAGGGCAGGAAAAGATGGTGACGGTAAACACACATGTGGTGTAATGACACGTAACAGGCAGGCGCCAGAAAGGAAACAGCCACAACTTAAGGTATTGGCAGTGTCTAACATGTTAAATATGACGATCAAGCAAGCACAGCAAGAAGACAAGACCTTAGATGGAGTAAGAAAAGTATGCAGAGGAAAGCAAAGAATTTTATCGTAGAAAGAATAAGGAATTTTCTATGTATATACTAAAGCGAGGAGTTCTTTACAGACAAGTGAAAATTGGTAATTTAGAGAGGGAGCAACTCCTTGTTCCATCTCAGTGTCGCTCCGCCGTACTCGACTTGGCTCATTCAAGCATCATGGGAGGTCATCTGGCGACGGGGAAAACCAAAGATCGAGTGATGGAGAAGTTTTTTTGGCCCGGTATAACAAAGGACATTGAACGATATTGCAGATCGTGTGATGTGTGTCAGAGGACTGTTGATAAAGGTAAAGTACGAAGGGCAAAATTAGGGAAAATGCCAATAATTGGAGAACCTTTTTCTCGTTTAGCTGTTGATATTGTCGGCCCAATTGATCCGCGATCTTCTGACGGTTCGAGATACATCTTGACGGTAGTGGACTTCGCGACCAGATACCCGGAGGCTGTGGCACTGCAGAACATCGATACTATATCCGTGGCGGAAGCTCTGGTAAATATTTTTAGTCGAGTGGGCATTCCAAGGGAAGTGCTGTCAGACAGGGGAACGCAATTTACCTCCGCAGTGATGCAGGAAGTTTATAGGTTATTGTCTATACAGTCCATTACTACGACTCCTTATCACGCGATGTGTAATGGGTTGGTAGAAAAATTTAATGGCACACTTAAAAGGATGCTGAAAAGGATGTGTGTAGAACAGCCTAAAGAGTGGCATAAGATATTTATCACCAATACTTTTTGCTTATAGAGAAGTTCCACAGGCAAGCACAAAGTTTTCGCCATTTGAGCTTGTTTACGGGCATGCAGTGAGAGGTCCGATGACTTGTTAAGGGAGCTGTTTGACGGCGAAGTGAAGGAACCCGAACGAGGTCATCATACGAATACGTTATCAATCTGCGGGAAAGGTTAGAAGACACTTGTCGTATGACATTAATAGAACTGAAGAATGCACAGGAAGTTGCACAATATTACTATGACCGGAAAACTAAAGATAGGGTTATAGTATCGGGGGATGACGTATTACTACTACTACCTACGAATTCGAATAAATTGCTGTTTCAGTGGAAAGGTCCTTTTAGGGTAGTAGGGAGTCCGATAGATAAATAAGATAGTGAATTGTGAACGGAACTCTAAGGAAATACCACATAAAACATGCTAAAAAGGTATGTACATAGGGAATCGAGTGACCCCTTTCCAGCGGCGGTTGTGGTGGTTAACGACGAGGATAATGCAGAGGGAAGAGCAACGACAATTCCCAGTTACAAGCAGCGAGAAACCTGGAGAGATGTCTCGTTGGATTCAGACTTGCCAGCTGATCATCAAAACGACGCGAGAGGCATCCTGCAAGCGTTTGGCGACGTGCTCACCGATTGTCCCAGGTAAAACAACAGAATTAGAGTATAACATTGAATTAACAGTTCCTGAAATTATAAGAGTAAAACCATATCCTTTACCGTACAGATTAGGGGAAGACGTGAAAAATGA
>NC_061860.1:15104133-15109133 GCF_019202785.1 Penaeus chinensis
AGGTAAAATGTTACATTTGTCAAAAGGGGGGACACAAGGCGTGGGATTGTTATTTCAGACCAAATGCAAATAAAAGTAGGTCTGCAAGCACGTCAGCGACGTCCGGAGTAATGAGGAAAGAGGCCGCTGCGGCGACATCACAGGGAGCGCAGAGCATCGCTGAGCCCCCGCGAGACGACGCGGCGCAAATTGTGCAGGTCGACCCGGTGCAGATGATTGACGATCACGGCTGGATAAAGGTAAATGAAAAGGGATTCCGGGTGGCTTGTGGTGGATCAGGAAAAACTGGAAATTCGAAGTTAATCACCAAACCGGGAGAAGTGGAAGGACACAAAGTGACGGTAATGAGGGACAACGGCTGTACGACGGTGTTGGTGAAGAGGAGTTTGGTACCTAATTATAAGTTGACAGGTAAAAACTGTGTAGTTAAAATGGCTAATTCGGATGTATTTTGTTATCCGGAAGCAGAAATCACTGTACAGAGTCCTTTCTATACAGGAATAACTAAAGCTGTTTGTGTACCTAATCCTATATATGACTTAGTAATCGGAAATATACCAGGCGTTAGGGCAGGAAAAGATGGTGACGGTAAACACACATGTGGTGTAATGACACGTAACAGGCAGGCGCCAGAAAGGAAACAGCCACAACTTAAGGTATTGGCAGTGTCTAACATGTTAAATATGACGATCAAGCAAGCACAGCAAGAAGACAAGACCTTAGATGGAGTAAGAAAGTATGCAGAGGAAAGCAAAGAATTTTATCGTAGAAAGAATAAGGAATTTTCTATGTATATACTAAAGCGAGGAGTTCTTTACAGACAAGTGAAAATTGGTAATTTAGAGAGGGAGCAACTCCTCGTTCCATCTCAGTGTCGCTCCGCCGTACTAGACTTGGCTCATTCAAGCATCATGGGAGGTCATCTGGCGACGGGGAAAACCAAAGATCGAGTGATGGAGAAGTTTTTTTGGCCCGGTATAACAAAGGACATTGAACGATATTGCAGATCGTGTGATGTGTGTCAGAGGACTGTTGATAAAGGTAAAGTACGAAGGGCAAAATTAGGGAAAATGCCAATAATTGGAGAACCTTTTTCTCGTTTAGCTGTTGATATTGTCGGCCCAATTGATCCGCGATCTTCTGACGGTTCGAGATACATCTTGACGGTAGTGGACTTCGCGACCAGATACCCGGAGGCTGTGGCACTGCAGAACATCGATACTATATCCGTGGCGGAAGCTCTGGTAAATATTTTTAGTCGAGTGGGCATTCCAAGGGAAGTGCTGTCAGACAGGGGAACGCAATTTACCTCCGCAGTGATGCAGGAAGTTTATAGGTTATTGTCTATACAGTCCATTACTACGACTCCTTATCACGCGATGTGTAATGGGTTGGTAGAAAAATTTAATGGCACACTTAAAAGGATGCTGAAAAGGATGTGTGTAGAACAGCCTAAAGAGTGGCATAGATATTTATCACCAATACTTTTTGCTTATAGAGAAGTTCCACAGGCAAGCACAAAGTTTTCGCCATTTGAGCTTGTTTACGGGCATGCAGTGAGAGGTCCGATGACCTTGTTAAGGGAGCTGTTTGACGGCGAAGTGAAGGAACCCGAAACGAGGTCATCATACGAATACGTTATCAATCTGCGGGAAAGGTTAGAAGACACTTGTCGTATGACATTAATAGAACTGAAGAATGCACAGGAAGTTGCACAATATTACTATGACCGGAAAACTAAAGATAGGGTTATAGTATCGGGAGATGACGTATTACTACTACTACCTACGAATTCGAATAAATTGCTGTTTCAGTGGAAAGGTCCTTTTAGGGTAGTAGGGAGTCCGAATAGATTAAATAAGATAGTGAATGTGAACGGAACTCTAAGGAAATACCACATACACATGCTAAAAAGGTATGTACATAGGGAATCGAGTGACCCATTTCCAGCGGCGGTTGTGGTGGTTAACGACGAGGATAATGCAGAGGGAAGAGCAACGACAATTCCCAGTTACAAGCAGCGAGAAACCTGGAGAGATGTCTCGTTGGATTCAGACTTGCCAGCTGATCATCAAAACGACGCGAGAGGCATCCTGCAAGCGTTTGGCGACGTGCTCACCGATGTCCCAGGTAAAACAACAGAATTAGAGTATAACATTGAATTAACAGTTCCTGAAATTATAAGAGTAAAACCATATCCTTTACCGTACAGATTAGAGGAAGACGTGAAAAATGAATTACGTAGTATGCTGGAGATAGGCATAATTGAGCCTTCAGACTCTGATTATTCTACACCTATTTTAGTAGTCCCTAAAAAAGATGGAAATCGGAGACTTTGTTTAGATTTTAGAAAACTGAACAAGATTACCAAGTTCGATGCTGAACCTATGTGTGATGCCGAAGCAATTTTTTGTAAGATTGGTGGAAGCAAGTACTTTTCTAAAATAGATTTAACGAAGGGCTATTGGCAAATACCTCTTACTAAGGAATCTAGAAAATTTACAGCCTTTTCTACACCTGCAGGATTATTCCAATTCACCGTATTACCATTCGGTCTCGTCAATGCCCCAGCAGTTTTTAACCGATTGATGAGGCATTTATTTGGAAACATGGATGGTGTGGAGACCTTCCTCGACGACATTCTGATTCATTCGAAGACGTGGAAACAACACTGCGGCATCTTGCAAAGGGTATTTGGTATATTACAGGAAGCAAATCTAACAGCTCGGCCAATCAAATGCGAAATAGGTAAGAGAAATTTAGAATATTTAGGACATGTTATTGGAGAAGGTTGCATAAAACCAACAAAGGAAAAGGTATCGGCTATTCTTAATGCCCCAGCCCCTACAACAAAGAAAGAAGTGAGGTCATTCATGGGGTTATCAGGCTACTATCGTCGTTTTGTACCAGACTATGCAACGATAGCAGCACCACTTAACGAGATGGTAAAGAAAAACGCACCTAATAAAGTGAAGTGGGAAGACAAACATGAAATGGCGTTTAACAAGCTAAAGCAAGCATTGGTAAATGATCCTATATTAAAACTGCCAGATGTTAATAAACCCTTTATCCTCAGAACTGATGCCTCGGATGTAGGATTGGGAGCAGTGTTGTTGCAGGAGGAAGATGCAAAAATGCCTGTGGCATATGCGAGCAGGAAATTGTCGGACGCAGAGAAGAAATATTCCGTAGTCGAACGAGAATGTTTGGCTGTCGTATGGGCGACTAAAAAGTTTTACAGATACCTGTATGGACAGCAGTTTTATTTGGAAACCGATCATAGGCCTATTACGTACTTGGACAGTGCCAAGGCGCTGAACGGTCGGCTGATGAGATGGGCGATAGCTCTCCAGGAATTCCGAATTATCTTCAGTTTCAGTTACATCAAAGGAAGTGAGAATGTGGGTGCTGATTATCTCAGTAGAATAAATGCACAGAAAGCAAAAGAAAATTAGCATTTTCTTTTTTTTTAAGTGGGGAGGAATATTGTAAAGATATTCCAATATAAAGTAATAATAGAAACATTTTAGTTAACAATGATAAACTTTGAAACAAAACGAAGGTGAGCGAAATGAGGGAACTATACGCAACTACGCGTATGGCTGGGCCGAGGAGCAAAGAAGTGCTTGAACAATTAGTTCATTTGTATTTTATATACTTATATAAACGGAACAGTTACAGAGGTCGTGGTAGAAAATATATTAATGGGTGATACCACATGGTAATATACTAATATATTAATTAGTATCTTTATTTTGAGTGTTTGTGACGTAAGCGAGGTGACGTGTGACGTAAGCGAGGTGACGTCGGAGAGGTGGCGCATTCCACGCCCCTTCACGCTCCTGCCTTCATGCCGGTGTCACGAGTCACGGCTTCCGCCCGATTGGAGAT
Organism: Penaeus chinensis; assembly: GCF_019202785.1. Lineage (NCBI taxonomy): Eukaryota > Metazoa > Arthropoda > Malacostraca > Decapoda > Penaeidae > Penaeus > Penaeus chinensis. The sequence goes on from NC_061860.1 coordinate 15,108,025, forward strand.
CGCCCCGCAACCACCCGAGATACCCGAGTCTGCGGCAACCGCTGGGAGACAGATCTCCGGACTAGTCTAGTGACCGTGAAAGACACTAATAAATCAAAGATTAAGTTTCGACTTTTATCTCCATCCCTGCTAAAATTGCTACAAATCCATGCTTCACACAGTCGTCTCACAATTAAGAGCAAGAACCATTTAACATATATATATATACGTATATATATATATATATATATATATATATATATATATATATATATTTTTATATATATATATATATATTTATATATACGTATATATGTATATATATATATATATATATATACATATATATATATATATATATATATATATATATATATGTGTGTGTGTGTGCGTGTGTGTGTGCGTGTGTGTGTGAGTGTGTGTGTGTGTGTGTGTGTGTGTGTGTGTGTGTGTAAATATGTATAAACATATATATATATACATATGTATACATATATATATATATATATATATATATATTGATGTATATATATATATATATATATATATATATATATATATATACATATATATGTATGTATATGTATATATATATATATATATATATATATATAAATATATATATATATATATATATGTACATACATATATATTTCGATAGATAGATAGATATATATATATATATGTACATACATATATATTTCGATAGATAGATAGATAGATATATATATGTACATACATATATATTTCGATAGATAGATAGATATAAATATATATAGATAGATTGACAGATAGACAGGTAGATAAATAAATATATATATAAAGATAGATAGATAGAAAGATGGACAGGTAGATAAATAAATAAATAAATATATAATATATATGTGTGTGTGTGTGTGTGTGTGTGTTTTATGTAAACTAATATGAATATCTATAGAGAGGAAAAGTAGTTTTTTGTTTAGTGTACTGAAAGCTATTTCAAAATATGGAAAAGACGAACGGCGAAAAAGGGAAAGGAAATGATGATGGTAAATCAAAGTACAGACACGTGTGATTTGCCTCTTGTTGAATAAACTAAGTTAAGTGAGAAAGTGTGAATCAATTTGGAATTCTTTGTATTTTTATCATTC
>NC_061860.1:15134133-15136633 GCF_019202785.1 Penaeus chinensis
CTATAACTATTACCTTCTCTAAAGGATTTTAAAATCCATTAACTGTTGCATATCTTCAGAAAACTTACGTGTGCTCTTGCAAGAAATGAAAAGTTAGTAAAAAAAAAAAAAAAAAAAAATTATATATATATCAAATAAGAAAGGAAAGTCAGCAAGCAAATTGCAAGAAAAGTTGAATAAAATGCAAAAGCGGTTCATTTATTAAGTTTGGAGCTGCGTCGAAACATGATGCATTTCAAAATCTTTTTGAAATGCATCTGCAGATTAAGGCTTCATTAGAAGTGCCTTCAGTTTATATATATATGCACACAAACACACACACACACACACACACACACACACACACACACACACACACACACACACACACACACACACATATGTGTGTATGATATATAAATAGGTCAGTGAATGGGGATTCATGGTACCAAAAATCAGTTCTTAATTGCATTTCATTCAGAAGGAAATACGTAAAGTAGAAAGTCTGTGTATTTTCGTATATTTACTCAATATATATGACTGGAGCTGTATTGATATTGGCGTACAATACCAATAAAACAAACTGGTACAAAAAATCAACAATTGTAAATGAAGGTTTCCTTTGCAAACACAGACTCTCAGTTACTATTGCACAGTATTTAGTTTTCTCTGTTTGGATTGTTAGAATTCAAGAAAAATGCGCAATTACCCTTGCATAGATATTGAATTTAGAATATAATTCAACAATCCAAGCTTAGCCAGACCATAGACATTTCTAGAATACACAGGCTTCGCAAATCTTACTGAATTTAACTGATAGTAGGATACTTATCTACTTACTACTAAAGAAGCAACATCAGAATGGAGAAAGGAATCGTTGTATAAGCGCGTGTTTACGTTATTTTATCAGACAGCACATGTCATTTTCATATCCCTCTTCCCAACATAGCTCTCATCCCTCCGATAGACATGGCCAAACCACCTCAGTCTGCTTTCCTTGATCTTCTCTGTCAGCTTCTTTTCAATGCCTAGTCTCTCCCTGGTGTTTTCGTTTCTGACTTTGTCTTCCCTTGCAACTCCCACCCATATCGCGTCATCTTCATTTCTGCAACTTCCAGCTTCTTCTCTATAACAACAACAATAATAATAATAATAATAATAATGTTAACAATAATAACAACAACAATAATAATAATGATAATAATAATAATAATAACAACAGCAACAACAGTAATACCGATAATAATAATAATAATGATAATAATAATAAAAATAATAATAGTGATAATAACAACAACAGCAACAATAAAGAATATATAAATAATAATAATAATAATAAAAATAATAACAATAATAATAATAATAATGACAATAATAATAATAACAACAACAGCAACAAAAACAACAACAATAATAATAAAAAGATATATAATAATAATAATAATAATAATAATAATGATAATAATAATAATTATTATTATTATGATTATTATTATTATTATTATTATTATTATTATTATTATTATAGTAATAAAGATGATAATGATAATAATAATAGTTATTATTTTTTTATAATAACAAAAGTAATAATAATAATTATAATAATAATAATAATAATAATAATAATAATAATAATAATAATGATAACAATAACAACAAAACAACAACAACAAAGATAATAATAATAAAAATAATAATAATAATAATAATAATAATAATAACAACAACAACATTAACAATAATAATATGAAAACCAGCACTGCCGAGAAGCGGTCATGTAATCTCTCTTTATTATATTCTGAAAAAGTTGGATTTTTTCGCCAACTATGTAAGTAGCTGATCCCTTTTGACACGCTTGGCAAGTCTTCATATTCTGGAAAGATAAAATGTATAAGAAAGAAAAAAAAAAAAGGTTGTTTTAGAATTATATATTTCGTGTAAGTAACTTCAGGAGAGGTTAATGCCCGGAGTATACAGACAGAGTAATAACCTGGATTTGCTTGAGTGTATTTATAATGAATACAGGAGGAAGGCCTGTGGTGTTTGTTTGCACGTGGGCGCGCGCGCGCGCGCGCGCGCGCGTGTGTGTGTGTGTGTGTGTGTGTGTGTGTGTGTGTGTGTGTGTGTGTGTGTGTGTGTGTGTGTGCTGGCACCCTGCATAAAATTAGAGCTCAGAGAGTTTGGTAGCATAATCCGTGCTTACCTTCCTTTCCGTGAGTCGAGTATTTGAAAACTTGAGATACAGGTTTTACTGTGATACATGACAGTGTAAGAGAAAGAGCGACTCTAAAGCATGACTCAGTCGAATTTTCACTTCACCATTTTACTTCTGAGATGGAACAATCACGGACATTATACTTAACTAGCGTTTCTCTTTGTTCACTTGCAAATTTATTTTAGTTTATGATAACACTACGTAGATTTCCATGAAGTGTCGAGTCTACGAAGTATTAACGTTTCGAGAATACTGTTTTTATGTGAATTTCTCCATAATTTCATAATTGTTCTTTCTTGTGTTTCT
>NC_061860.1:15156633-15161633 GCF_019202785.1 Penaeus chinensis
GCTGATTATTTTTCGGAGATGAATGGTTTCGAGCAGTTGCTGTTGTTGTTATTTTCTTTTCTTCTCTTTTCTTTCTTTAGTTATTTCTCTTAAAAAAAAACGCAGACACATTCTATTTAATTGTTATTGCTTCCTTTACTTTACTATTATTATTATTATTATTATCATTATTATCGTTATTATTATCATTGTTGCCATTATCATTATTATTATTATCATTATTATCGTTATTATTATCATTATTGCCATTATTATTATTATCGTCATTATTATTAATAACATTATTATCATCATTATTATTTTTATTATTATTATTATAATTATTATTATAATTGCTATCATTATTATTATTATTATTATTATTATTATAATTATTATTATCATTGCTATCATTATTATTTTGTTATAATTATTATCATAATTACCTTCATCAATATTTTTATTATTATTATTATCTTTACCATCATCAATATTATTATTATTACTATCATCATTCATAATATCATAATCATGATAATTATTATCACTGTTATCATTATCATCAATTCATCTTCATCTTCATCTTCATCTTCATCTTTATCTTTATCTTTATCTTTATCTTTGTATTTGTCTTTGTCTTTGTCTTTATCTTTATCTTTATCTTTATCTTTATCTTTATCTTTATCTTTATCTTCATCTTTATCTTTATCTTTATCTTTATCTTTATCTTTATCTTTATCTTCATCTTTATCTTTATCTTTATCTTTATCTTTATCTTTATCTTCATCATCATCATCACCATCGTTATTATCATTGCTCTCATATTATCATTCTCATAAGCCTTATCATAATTACTATCTCCTAGTTATTATCGAGAGGCTTACTGTCTAACCAGATTGGTAGGGAAAGCAAGCGAGGCAGGATGTGAGCCTCGTAGAAGCCCTGGTAGGAGTTAGCAAGGTAATCTCCAAGCTCAAGGATCAGCGAGCAGTGGGTATTGGCAGAATCTTCGCCGAACTGCTGACGTTTGGTGATGTATACATGGATTGAAGGCTGTCCTGGTGGTGTCCTGGCTTGCTCTATGGCCATCTGATACCTTTCATTCGACCTGGTGACTTGAAGCTGTTGGATCAGGAATTCTGTAGATAGAACGAACCTAGCGCCAGGGTGTTACATGTCTTCAGGTCCCATTAACGCTTGTTTTGCCTATAGCAGCGAAACTTTGACTCATTGCCTTAGAGTCTCGTCTTGACGCGTTTTGCAACAGGTCCTTGTGTTGGATAATAGGGTACAGTTTCGAGACAGTTAGTTGATTGACGTGTCTAACGAAGGACTTCCCCGTGAGACCGACGTAAGATCTTCTTGCACAATCCGGGACCACCAGTGTAGGCTATCCCTTGGGTTGGATGGAAGGAATCTATGGAAGAGCAAAGAATCTACAATAGGATTTATAATGCAGCACATACACACACACGCACGCACGCGCACACACACACACACACACACACACACACACACACACACACACGCACACACACACACACACACGCACACACACACACACACGTCAGACATGAGCTGACGACCATGATCTGCTAGTTATTTCCCGCAATATCGCCGCGAACTTGGATAATTTGAAGCTGCCCGATGCAATGTTTACGTTTTTTTTTTTTCCGTTGCGATGTATGCAGCTTCCATAATATTTTTGTTCTGTGTTCAATCATCTATCGATTATGTCTGCTTCCTTCCAGTCCGGTAGACGTCCAGCTTCATCCACATGCTCCAGGGCGCGATGTTCAGCGCTGTTGGGAAGATAGAGAGAGAGAGAGAGAGAGAGAGAGACAGAGAGAGAGAGAGAGAGAGAGAGAGAGAGAGAGAGAGAGAGAGAGAGAGAGAGAGAGAGAGAGGAGAGAGAGAGGGAGAGAGAGAGGGAGAGAGAGAGAGAGAGAGAGAGAGAGAGAGAGAGAGAGAGAGAGAGAGAGAGAGATACAATTTATTCACCGTCATACCCTTAATTTACACACAAAATAATCAAACTCCAAATAAGCCATAAGACCTCCCTTTCCCCTCGTTCCCATAAACCTGTTGCACTACCGAAAAAAAATTAGAACCGAGGAGGAAATTGCAAAATGCAACACGACTTAACATTTCCTCCTTGAACTATGTCGTGAAACCGAGAGCGTGAAATGTTCTCTGTCGTTAAGGAACTCGTAAGCCCTTTGATAGAGAGGTTTGTCCCTTTGGCTTGGCTCCGCTGGCTGCGTGCGGGGGAGGTAAGTTGGGGTGGTAGTCTTTTGTGTGTGTGTGTGTGTGTGTGTGTGTGTGTGTGTGTGTGTGTGTGTGTGTGTGTGTGTGTGTGTGTGTGTGTGTGTGCGCGCGCACACACACACACACACACACACACACACACATATATTTATATACATACATATATATATATATATATATATATATATATATGTATATATATATATATATACAGTATGTATGTATATGTATGTGTGTGTGTATGCATGTATGTGTGTGAGTATATATGTGTGTGTGTGTATATATATATATATATATATATATATATATTTATAATTACGGATTGGCAGTATCAAAATAAATGAATCGGCGATACATATCGATCGATATTTTTGTACTGGTATCGCCTTACCTACTCAATAACAGCCTCTCTCTCTCTCTCTCTCTCTCTCTCTCTCTCTCTCTCTCTCTCTCTCTCTCTCTCTCTCTCTCTCTCTCTCTCTCTCTTCTCTCTCTCTCTCTCTAAAACAGCATGACAAACATTAGGGTAATTCAGCGGTGTTGAGTATTAAGCATAAGTGGATTTTGGCAGTGGTAGAAGACTTAGTGTAGAGAATTGACAATTATGGTGGTCCTGTCTCCAGCTAGACGCAAATTTTGGTTCCTTGTGGGGATAGCCTGGGAGGCTGGTTGGTATTTTTAAAAACTTACTCTCTATCTATCTATCTTTTTTCTCTCTCTTCCTCTCCTCCCATTCCTTCCCTCCTTCCTTCCTCTCTCCTTCCCTTCCTTCCTCCTTCCACTCCTCTCTCTTTCTGTCTCTCTTTCTCTCTCTATATATATATACATATATGTAGTATTCATATATATATATATATATATATATATATATATATATATATACATGTGTGTATATATATGTATATATACATATATATATACGTATGTATATGCACATTATATGTATGTTTGTTTGTATAATATATAATACACACACACACATACACACACACACACACACACACACACACACACACACACACACACACATACACACACACACACACGCACCTGTATGTATATAACTATGTATATATGTACGAACGTAAGAAGCCTCCCTGATTGCCCATTTGCATATAAAACTACCTCAACCACTGTTATTTACAATTTGATTGTTCTAGCGTACTCTTTAAATTAGAATATTTATTTTCATTCATTAAACTTTTTTTTTTTTCGTAGAGTGAGGTAGGATTTCATTAATTATACGCTTAAGTTTCAGTTTGTTTGTTTGTTTTTTGTGGGGGTCACATTGCTGCCGAAATACTAATTTGTCGAGCAAAGTAATCTTTCATTAACTATGCAAATGCTGTTGCTGTTGTTGTTACTGTTGATGATGTTGCTGTTGTTGCTTCTGTTGATGTGGTTGTTGTTTCTGTTGCTGTTGTTATTGTTGATATTGTTGTTATTGTTGTTATTGTTGCGTCTGCTGATGATGTTATTGTTGCTGCTGTTGTTGCTTCTGTTGATGCTGCTGTTCGTGTTGGTGTTGTTGCGGTTGTTATTGTTGCATAGCTTGATGATGTTGTTGATGGTTATCTTCTACCTCCACCACTCAATACCTCCTTTGATAGAACTGTTCTCTCTTCCGAGTACTATGCACAAAGACAAGGCTGATAATAATACCTTTCATAGTTAGTGCACCTCTATAGCCATTCAACTATGCAATGTTTACTGCAAACCGTCGCTATTGTTGCCAGGTAAGGCGATGGAATTAATAAGAGCTCGCTTTTCGATGGTACATGCATTTGGGTAACTGTATATTGTCTTCATTCTGCTACGCTGTGTATCCCTCCTTTGATCAAAACCTTGAACCACACACACATATATGTATATATATATATATATATATATATATATATATATATATGTATATATAATACGTGTGTGTGTGTGTGTGTGTGTGTGTGTGTGTGTGTGTTTGTGTGTGTGTGTGTGTGTGTGTGTGTGTGTGTGTGTGTGTGTGTGTATGTGTGTGTGTGTGTGTGTGTGTGTGTGTGTGTGTTTGTGTGTGTGTGTGTGTGTTTGTGTGTGTGTTTGTGTGTGTGTGTGTGTGTGTAGGTGTGTGTGTGTGTGTGTGTGTGAACAGGAATGTGATTTAAAAAAAGATAAATAAGATGAAAAAAAAAAAAAAACTCATCGCCAAGAATTTTTGTTTTTGTTTTGATTTTGACACGTGATACTTGTTTATGTTGTATAATTGACCATTCAACATCGTGACGCGCGCTGTAGTGGACCTATGAAGATCAGAAAAAAAAAACTCGAGCCTTTCTACAAAGACCTCTCACTCCTGCAGCCTCACCCGTGGCGACGGAGGCATAAGCCAATTACGAGTCTCTCTGTTATTCTTTATCTGGTGAATTAGTTTCCCCAGAACTCATTTTTCAAGTCTCTATTGGATTTTCTTCCGCGGGGAGGTTCAAAGTCAAGACACGCCCCCAGTTTTTTATTGAGTGAAACGGTTTCTTTGGCCTCGATTCGGGGATTGTCTCCCGCGAGTGGGGGCTGTGTGTATGGAGGGGGGGGGGGGGTGCTCTAGAACAGCGGGAAGGGGATGAATACAGCGTGAATACGTTGTATGGACAGTGTACCCCACTCATGCACTCATACGCACAGATAATGTCTATATGCATATGTTTGTGCGACTGTGTGAATACACGTATATATATATATATATATATATATATATATATATATATATATATATATATTTATAT
>NC_061860.1:15188712-15196267 GCF_019202785.1 Penaeus chinensis
TTTGTTGATATAAAGAGATAAATATGTGTGTGTGTGTGTGTATATACATATGCATTTATATACAAATATATGTGTGTGTGTGTGTCGGCACACACACACACACACACACACACACACACACACACACACACACACACACACACACACACACACATATATATATATATATATATATATATATATATATATATATACATATATACCGATACACACACACGTATATATATATAAATATATATATATATATATATATATATATATATATATGTATATATATATATATATATATATATATATATATATATATATATATATATATACATATATACCGATACACACACACGTGTGTATATATATATATATATATATATATATATATATATATATATATATATATATATGAAAGTCAATTCACGCCGCTAACCAGTCCATCTGATGGCCTGTGTCCCACTGATGGCAAAAGAGGGCGTTGTTGTTGTGTATCGAGGGGATAAAACAGCATCTGTTGAGACAGACGCTTAGTAAGACTCGCCAAAGTATGCTTATCACAGGAGGCACAAGGAACAGCATATGGGAGGGAGGGCTGATATGGACCAGGTTGCAACGGAGAGTGTTCACCTGGGGAAAGATCTGCCTGCAACTGAGAGGGTGAAGAGGGCGACGGAGAGAGTAGATCTCCTCCATGTAAGACAGGCTGAGGACAGTAGGTAGAAGGTACGACGTGCTCTAAAAAACGCGTCGAGAACATGGCGAGAGTAGTTCAATTTCGAGAACGAACGACGCAGGAAGTCGATCTCTCCATCCAGGTACTGGGGGTCACAGATGCGGAGGAGGGCGCGGAGGAACAGCGAGGTAGCAACACCTCTCTTGGCATGGAGAGGATGGTATGAGAAGTCTGTGTACATACCACCATGCATAGGCTTCCTGTATATGGAGAAGGAGAAGTGATCAGGAAAGCGATGAACTAGGGTGTCCAAGAAAGGGAGCTTGTTGCCAGTCTCCCATTCCACCTTGAAACGGATGGTAGGGGAGAGAGTGTTCAGCTGCGTCAAAAAATCCGAGAACAGGACAGGGTCATGAGGCCAGAGAGTAAAGACATTGTCAGCATACCTCAGCCAGACCGACGGACGAAGGGAGATGGAAGGGAGAAGCTCAGACTTGGAGAATTCCATGAACAGGTTTGCCAAGATTGGAGAGATGAGAGAGACCATGGCAACACCACACGCGTGAGAGTAGAAGCGACCCTCAAAGGAAGGGGGAATTAGACTCCACACACAGAAGAATCAGCTGGAGGAAGACGTCGGTGGGCAGAGGGAGACGAGGATCCTCTGCGGGGAGATTAAGCCCTGAGAGTGGTGGAGGTGAGCAGGAGAGGTGCCAAGAAGAGGAGTGAGGGACTTCGCCAGCCAGGCCGCAAGAGGGTGCGTCACAGATCCTCGGGAGAAGATGATGGGGCGCAGAGCCACGGCCGGCTTATGGGTTTTAGGAAGCCCATAGAAATGAGGGAGTCAAGGGTTGGTGACCGTGAACCTCTGGTAGAGATTCGCCTCCGGAAAACAGGCTGCTATCTCTTTCAGGCGACGGTGGAAAGTGGGCCGCTGGTCAGGGTAAGTAATAGTAATATAAGTAATAGTAATGATAAAAATGATAAGAATGATAACATCAATGATAAAAATAATGATAATGATAATAATAATGATAACACATAATAATAATGCTAATTATAACAATTGTGGATGATTATAGTGCAATCCATTACAGTGACAGTAACATGCACTGTGTTTTGAGGCAGTAGATAATGCTTATAATATAACGTAATATGTTTACCGACTGCATCTTACGTTGTGTTATAAATCTAGTTTAGTCCCTTCTTTCCAAGAGGGAGGAAAGGCCAAGACCAAGGAAACTGATGTGAACCCACCTGACAGTGACGTGCAGACTTTCCAATGCCAAGATGATGGAGCAAGAACCCAGTCTCCTACGCCCAAGCACGGTTACAGTCCTATTACAATAATGCAATTAATATGGTGTTGCGACGGTGGTGTTGAGAGAGAGAGAGAGAGAGAGAGAGAGAGAGAGAGAGAGAGAGAGAGAGAGAGAGAGAGAGAGAGAGAGAGAGAGAGAGAGAGAGAGAGAGGAACCAAGCGCCCGGGCAAGAGACAGGAAGAGTGCCTTCTTTATTTTTATTTGTTTTAACACCTCCAATGAAGCTATGGATTTTACATCTTGGTGTTTCGTTCTCATTCCCTCAATCCTAGAAGGTTTGAATAAGCCGATGCCACCTGTTGATGCTAAGTGAGAAATTAGGACCTGAAATCAGGGTTTTGAAGCAAAAAGGATCCTCTGTGAGTAAGTGCTCAACTTCTAGCAATACCTTCTCAGATTGATTCATCTTGCTTTTCAGGATGTGGTGAAAGCAGTGAATGGTTGCACAAGATATCACCAATGTGGATGATGAGCCTTCACCTTGGTGTCACCCTCTTCATGCAATCGTCAAGTCTAAGGGTGCTGTTCGTCTCGCCACTGACCTCTCCAAGCTGAATTCACAAGCTTCCCGCCCGGCCAACCCTTCCCCAACAGCAGTCAAGACTGTCAACCCGAAGTCAAATTATTTCACGACAATCGATGCACTGTGCTGTTACTGGCAGATCCCACTACATGTGGAAGGTTAGTATTTTACGACATATATCACCCTCCAGATGTTTCGGGTACTGTCGTGGTCCAATGCGACAGGGGATGTCTTTAGTTTACGAGGAGATAAAGCCCTTCATGGAATTGACTAATTGTAACAAGGTCGTAGATTACATTTTACCGCAAGACGAAGATTACATAAAGTATCTTCAGTAAGTCGACAAAGTACTGGCTAGATGCAGACAACATGGCATCTCTTAATGCTGACAAGCTCGTATTGGCTGCGTCAGAACCATGTTTTTGGCGATTATCGGCTCTCTAAGTATGGCACTGCAGCTGACTCCGGGAAAGTCTTTACTATTGCAGAGTTCCCTACTCTTGCCTACCTAACTGATTTCAGATAATTCATGGCTCCAGTCAACCAATTAGCCGAGTTCAAACCTGACATCTGCTACTGCAGTTCCTCTTCGTCCTGATGAGCCTATGGAAAACTCGTTCGGACGGCGGACTATACCAAGGCATTTCAGGATGTCAAGCAAGCCTTGTGATGTCTGGCCATTCTTGCGACATTCGACCCAGCCTTTCCCACCAGTTTGCAAACAAATGCCTCCAGGCTGTATGGCCCTGGTTATGCACTACTTCAAAAAGCATGGTGGAAAACTCAGGCTTGAGCAATGTAGCTCCCGTTTCTATACAGACATAGAGACACTGTATGCCACTATTGAGCTACAACTTCAACCTATTGCCTGAGTCATGTCCAAATGCCAGTTCTCTCTGACAGGTATCCAGCATTTTAATTTGGTGACAGGCCACCGACCTTTGTCCTCCATTTTAAATTACTATGATATGTTTACCAACAGTATCTTATGTCGCGATATACATTTAGTGTACTCACTTTACATGTTACAGGACATAGGAACAAGCAGTCATTTATATTTTACGTTGTTAACGCTTAAACATATTTAATGAATGTCGACATTTTGAGCGAATGTAGCTCGTGCGCCAGGCAATGAGGTGAAGAGAGGGGGAGGAGCCGAACGCCCGGGCACGCGAGCAGCAAGAGTGCCTTTATTTTTGTTTTAACGCTTCCAGTGGACTTATGGATATTACAGCTTGGTGTTTCCTTTTCCTTTAGCATCAGAGGAACCAGCACAGAGCACAATACTAATAATAATTATTATTATTATAATAATTATGATAATAATAATAATAATAATAATAATAATAATGATGATGATGATGATAACAATGATGATAATAGCGGCAAGAATAATAACGATAATGATTCGATTTTACGTCATGAACCCCTCGAAAGCCTTTGGTTCAGGCACATAGTGGCCGTTATCCGAGCGGATGCCCTTCCCTTTAACCTCAGACCATTGCTGACGAATTCGTACACGCGTGAGCTGGGTGACCAGCTACTACTACTACTACTACTACTATTACTACTGTTACTACTATTACTATTACTACTACTACTGCTACTACTATTATTACTACTACTACTACTATTACTACTACTACTGGTACTACTGCTACCACTACTACTACTACTACTTAATAATAATAAAATCAGCAATAATAACGATAATAATGACAAAGATAATGATAATGATGATAATGATAATAATACTAACAGTGATGATAAGAACAAGATTAAGAATAGGAATAATAAGCATAAGAATTACAATAATAACAAAAATAATAGTAACTATGATAATAACAATGATAATAATAATAATAATAATGATAATAATAATAATAATAAAGATAATACTAATGCTGATAATAATAAATACAATAACAGTAATAATAATAGTAACAGTGATAATAACCCGAATAACAATGATTATGATAATAATGTTGATAATAATGACGATGTCAATCATATAATATTAATAATAGTGATAATAATAATAATAATAATAATGATAATAATAATGATAATAATACTACTAATAATAGTAATGATAATGATAATGACAATGATAATGATAATAATAATAATAATAATAATAATAATAATAATAATAATGATGATGATGATGATACCAATAATAATAATAATAATAATAATAATAATAATAATAATAATAATAATAATGATAATAATAATAATAATAATAATGATAATAATAATAATAACAATAATAATAATAATAATAATAATAAAAATAATAATAATAATAATAGTGATAATAATAATAATATCGATGACAATAGTAGTAACAATAACGGTTAAGAAAACTGCAATGATGATCATAGCAATAACAGTAATAATCGTAAAACCATAGAACTTACAGCAACTAATAAAATCAAGGCAATAACAACAGCGTACATTACATTCCGTATATATTCTCGCAAACATACTGTATAAATAACGCCCCCCGTCCAGACCACTAATATAAACAAACTAGCTCCGTATTCCCTCAAAAGAAACTTCCTAGCCAATCCTACGAGCAAAACCAAGAAAAGAAAAATGATTAGATAAGATAAATAAACAAATAAACAAACAAACAAGCCAAATCAACAAACCAGGTCATCCGAAAATCAAAATAAATATGAGAATCTTCGACTTCAAGAAAAGTGTCCTCTTCAGAAAGTAATATCAACATTGGAGGGGAAAAAAGATACATTTTCCTCATTCTTTAGGGAAGGACTATCATTTTGAGAACGAAAGAATGAGAATTTAATACGACAGAAATAGGGGAGGGAAGGGGAAGGGAGGGGGAGAGCGAGAGAGGGGGATGGAGGAGGGAAGGGGAAGGGAGGGAGAGAGCGAGAGAGGGGGATGGAGGAGGGAAGGGGAAGGGAGGGAGAGAGCGAGAGAGGGGGATGGAGGAGGGAAGGGGAGGTTGGGGTAGGAAGTGTAGGGGTGGGGGCAGGGTGTGTGGGGTGAGGAAGAGAGGGTGGGTGTTTGAAGAGAAAGTGGAGGGGAAAGGAAGGGAGTTGAAGGCGAGAGGAAGTGGAGAGAGAAAGAGTAGGAGGGAGGAGAGCGAGAGATGGAGAGGAAAGAGAAGGACGTTGAAAGGAGAAGGAAGAGAGAGAGAGAGAGAGAGAGAGAGAGAGAGAGAGAGAGAGAGAGAGAGAGAGAGAGAGAGAGAGAGAGAGAGAGAGAGAGAGAGCGTGAGAGATGGATGATGCAGGAGGAAGAGAGGGCTGATTGTGGTAGGGAAGGAGGGAGAGGGGAAGGATAAGAGAAGGACGAAACGAATGAACGATAAGGAAAGCAGAATGAACGGGGGTAGAGAGAGAGAACGAAGGAGGAAAGAAGTGGAGAGAGAAAGAGTGGCGGGCGAGAAGAGAGAGAGAGAGAGAGAGAGAGAGAGAGAGAGAGAGAGAGAGAGAGAGAGAGAGAGAGAGAGAGAGAGAGAGAGAGAGGGAGATGGAGAGAGGAAAGGAGGTGGAGAGGAAGGAAAGAGGAATGTTGAGAAATAAAAAACAAAAAATGAAAAGCGAGAGATTAAGAGGCAGATGAACAGTTGGGAGAAAGGGATAAAGATGGAGAGAGAGAGGAAAGGGGAATAAAAGAGAGACTGGGATAGGGAGATGGAGAGAGTGCAAGCAAGCAAAGATCGGCTGGGGTAGGGAGGGAGGGAGGGAGGGGGGGGAGGGAAGAGGGGGCGGATCGGAGAGAATGGAGCTAGAGGGAAAGAGGGAGCGGGGAAGGGGGGGGGGGTGAGGGAAAGGAGAGGGAGAGAGGGAGTTTGTGAAACCTCATTATATCCAGGAGAGTTCAGAGCGGTAATGCTATATGGATTACGTAAATTGTGTTTATTATAATGTGTATTATTTAAAGGCTATAATTGTATTTCAATAATTTAAATAATTTGTTTATTGCAATTTTTTTTCTTAATCATATTGTTGTTCTTCGTAGTTGCTGCTGATTTTGCAATGGGCATTATTATCGTTATCATTACTAGCCTCATTAATATCAATGTTAAAGTTCATATTGTCACTTGTTCTTGTAAATGGTTCTGCTGAAGTTATCATCTCCATTATTATTATCTTTACGATTTGTATTATCATTGTTGTTATCATTAACATCATCACTATCATTATTACCATTATTCTCGTTATTATCGTTATTATTATCATTATCACTATATGTTTTTTAATTCCTATTATTATTAACATTATATTTTTTTGTATTCTTATCATTAACATTGCTATTACTATTATCATTACCATTATCACCATTACAATTATTACCATCATTATCATTATCATCATCTATATCATTATCGACATTATCATTATCATTATTACCATCATTATTATCACTTTTATTATATCATTACCATTACTGTTATTATCATTACAAACATTATCATTAATATTATTATTCATATTATTATCATAATTACTGATGCAATAACTGGTAATACCAATATTGCCGGATTAGTGGTTTCTCCCACTATTTTGGTAGGTTCAATTATTGTTCAGAAGGAATATAGTTCTGGTTACGAAAGAAATGCGGTTTGTCCAAATTCCATTCAATTGCTATTCAATATGTGTAAGTATCGCAGGAGTAGGTAGATACATAGAAGATTGAAGCGTAGTTCTCAAGAAAGCATACAGTTCTTTACTCTGCTAATAACCCCAGCACCGACACTAAATTGAATACAATATCACCTTTCATTTTGAAACATTATTTAGCTACAAATATTGAACGTATGGATACAATTACAACACACACACACACACACACACACACACACACGCGCGCGCGCGCGCGCGCGTGCGCACGCACGCACACATATCAAATACATTGTGTTTTGTGTGTGATATCATATTGTGTTTTGTGTGTGAGACCAAGAGTTTGGAGTCAACTAATGACCGTGCCAAGGTCGCCTTTCGAACCATCCAGTTCCTCAGTCCTGAAAGATGGTGTGTGTGGGGGGGGGGGGGGGGGGAGGAGGTA
>NC_061860.1:15201367-15206367 GCF_019202785.1 Penaeus chinensis
TCATTATTATCATTATTATTATTACTATCATTATTATTATTGTTGTCATTATTATTATTATTGTTATTACTATTATTATTACTATTATTATTATTATTATTGTTATTGTTGTTGTTATTATTGTTGTTGTTATCATTATTACTATTATTATTATTACTTTTATTATTAGTATTATTATTATTACTACTACTACTACTACAACTAGTAGTAGTAGTAGTTGCATTGTTATTAGTATTACCATAATCATAATCAACGTCGTTTTTCTGGTAGATGTTAGTTATAGTGCTACTACTAGTATTTTAGTCCTATTACTTTTACCGTCATTATCATCATTATTATTATTATCATCATCATCATCATCATCATCATCATCATCATCATCATCATCATCATCATCATCATCATCATCATCATCATCATCATCATCATCATCATCATCTGTAGAAAAGTGAATGAGAAAGAATCTTCACAATACGAGAGATGTATTTGATTATATCTTCGCCAGAAATACATCATCATACTCATCATCATTATCCTCATCAATATCAATATCATTATCATTATCATAAACATTATCATCATCATCATCACCATCACTATCATCATTATCATCACATAATCATCATTATTAGGTCAATTATCATTATATATATATATCGCTTCTGTTCTTATTGTTATCATTACTATTATTTTCGAGGTTGTTATTCTTACTACCATCATTATTATCATCATCATCATCATCATTATTAGTATCACATTCTCTTTATTATCATAATTATCATTACTATCATCATTATCATCATTATCATTATTATCATTATCAATATAATTGTTATTATTATTATCATTATTATTACTATTATCATTATTATCATTATTATCATTATCATTACTCTTATTAGTATTGTTATAAATATGATGCTGGCTTGAATATGATAACATAACCACCACTCATTTTGTTCTACACTACTAGAATAACCTAGATATAATTATTTTAAAACAATACATAAGATCATGTCAGACAGAATTATCTCATGATGCTTTTAATGATGAATACTAGCCATAATTACCTTTATTAGCAACGTTAATTATCTTCAACTTCATGGAAAAAGGTTGCATTACAGCATTTGACCCTCAAACAAAGCAAAAGTCAAACTGTAATTTTAATCAGGTAATTGAACCTGTCAGAATGAAGAGACGTCAGATTTGGGTTTTTGAGACACAAAGAACTGAGGGGTTGATGGAAATGAAGTCCTTGAGTCAAAGCTGCTTAGTCAGAGGAATAAAGAAATGAGATTTTTCTCTTTCACTTCGTTTTTTTTTTTTGTGTGTGTGTGTGTGTGTGGTCTTCTCTGTCTGTATCTCTTTCTTGCTTTCTTTCTCTCTTTCTTTCTTTCTTTCTTTCTTTCTTTCTTTCTTTCTCTCTCTCTCTCTCTCTCTCTCTCTCTCTCTCTCTGTCTCTCTCTCTCTCTCTCTTTGTCCCTTTCTCTCTCTCTCTTCACTCTCGCTCTCTTTGCCCCCCCCCCTCTCTCTCACTCTCTCTCTCTCTCTCTCTCTCTCTCTCTCTCTCTCTCTCTCTCTCTCTCTTTGTACCTTTCTCTCTCTCTCTTCACTCTCGCTCTCTTTGCCTCTCTCTCTCTCTCTCTCTCTCTCTCTCTCTCTCTCTCTCTCTCTCTCTCTCTCTCTCTCTCTCTCTCTCTCTCTCTTCACTCTCGCTCTCTTTGCCCCCCCCCCCCTCTCTCTCTCACTCTCTCTCTCTCTCTCTCTCTCTCTCTCTCTCTCTCTCTCTCTCTCTCTCTCTCTCTCTCTCTTTGTCCCTTTCTCTCTCTCTCTCTTCACTCTCGCTCTCTTTGTCCCTCTCTCTCTCTCTCTCTCTCTCTCTCTCTCTCTCTCTCTCTCTCTCTCTCTCTCTCTCTCTCTCTCTCTCTCTCTCTCTTTCTTTCTTTCTCACTCACTCTTTTTATGTATCCATTTTTTATCTCCCTCCCTTTCTGCCCCACCTTCTTCTCCTCTCTACCCCCTTCTTTTGTCCTCCCCTTCTTCCTCTTATTATTGTCAAATATCTTGTTGAGAATTAGATTTGCAGAGTTATGTCGCATCCCCTCAAGTCCTGGCGAAGACTGGCCCTGTAAGAAGCATATTTACTGAGTCCATTGGGCGGCTGTGCATGGAAATTGGTTGGAATACAGAAGCATTCGTTAGGATGTTCATATTACTTTGATGTTTGGCATTTATCCTTCTAATTACTATTGCTTCTATTACTACTACTGCTACTACTGTTACTACATCAACAACAGCTAATATTGCTCTTCTACTATTATTAATACTACAGCTATTAAAGATGGAATAATGCAATACCGCATTGATATAGGTGTATATGGTTGGTTTAGTACTGGCCCTCCGGTCTCATACCCGGAGTGACCTAGGTTCGAGGCCAGGTCAGGGAGGATTGTTATACACCTATATCAATGCGGTATTGCATTATTCCATCTTTCATATATATACCTCAGTATCTGACTTCGGTTTCGAATTTCTAAATCAATTTCCACCGAGTGCCCACGGGGAGTGTGTGTAAAACCTCGCTATCATTACTCATGTATGAGTAGATAGGTAATGTCTATTGAAGCTAGTTAGCTCCTAGTTGCACACTCCTTTTAGTGGGTCGTGTGGTATGGTTGGTTTAGTACTGGCCCTCCGGTCTCATACCCGGAGTGACCTAGGTTCGAGGCCAGGTCAGGGAGGATTGTTATACACTACAGCTATTATTACCACTGATACTACCATCGGCACCACTACTACTACTTCTGTTACCATTAGTTAATGATATTACCACAACTACTACTATTGCTATTGCGACTACAACAGTAACTACTTCTACGACTACGATGACGACGACTGCTAATAGCATTACTACTACTGCTACTACTACTCCTATTACTGATAATACTACTACAACGAAAACCTACGACTACGGTTACTACTATTAACTACGACTACTACTATTACTACTACTACGGCTCCTACTATTACTGCAACTACAATTACGACTACAACTACTACTACTGCTATTACAACTGCAACAACATCAGCCACGCATACCCCTACAGGGCATCTCACCAATCTACCCCACAGCAGATTTACCTAAACCATCATCATCATTAACCATTTCATATCCTCTGATGCAGAATTCCACACATTTCACAAAAGAAGAAGTTGCAACTGTGCAATCTTTCCCCTTTCTCAACCTCTTCCCCATACCTTGAATTGCGTAAATGCCACACAGCCTGATCATGCGGAGAAATGATGCCAATATCAGAGAGCCTTCGTGGGTTCCGCTTACGTAAGAACCGAGGTTAATGCTGTCCACTTACAACGCTGCAGACCATCGGGGATTTTGTGGTAATTGTAGGAGGGTATAAGAGTAATGAAAAAAAAGGGAATTGATAAATATGAAATAAGTAAAAAAGTAAACTGATAAATTAAAATAAGTTTAAAAATTAAGTAAATTGATAAATAAGAAATAAGTAAAAAAATTTAATGAATGAAAAACAAATAAATCTTAGTTTACTTTTCATTCTCGTGAATATCGGTGTAAACAAATGTACTATGATCGTAAAAATCAACAAATAAAACATGGTCATGACAATCCCAGACTCGCCATTAAATCAAGACCACCGATTTACAAATATTAGTTTAAATCGTTTTCCTCGACGCTCTGTTTCACCAAGCACGTACCTCTTGAAATTTCACGGGCCTCCAGAGACACGCTGCTTGTATTAAACTGCGTCTGGACTTCCACTGTCCTATACAGCACTGAGATGAACAGCGTCATTGAAAACTGTAAAACTATTATCCCAAGAGGATCAATTCATTATTTTGATAAATATGAATGGAAAAAAAAAGAAATTTTAGAAGGAAGTTACATACACTTAACTAGGGTAATGTATCTCGAAGGGGTCTTTGAGAAATCTTAAGGTCGTCATAACACGAAGGTAAAATAAAGACTGACATTGTTATTCATTTATTCATTATTATATCTAAAATATCTATAACTGCATAAAGTGAACCAAGCACGTATTATTACAGTATGAACATTCTTGATGCAAGATATATCTGAATTAACTATAAAACCTTTCAAATAAATGACGCTAAATTTAACATACATCAACGTTATTGCCAAATAAATATTATTCAATATTGAAAGAACAAGAGAGAGAGGAAAGTTAGCGAGAGAGGGAGAGAAAGAGAGAGAGAGAGAGAGAGAGAGAGAGAGAGAGAGAGAGAGAGAGAGAGAGAGAGAGAGAGAGAGAGAGAGAGAGGAAAGAACAAGAGAGCGAGAGAAAGAAAGAACAAGAAAGAGA
The DNA here is from genome assembly GCF_019202785.1 of Penaeus chinensis. NCBI lineage: Eukaryota > Metazoa > Arthropoda > Malacostraca > Decapoda > Penaeidae > Penaeus > Penaeus chinensis. The sequence continues at coordinate 15,205,729 of NC_061860.1, forward strand.
GAGAAAGAGACAGAGAAAGAGAACGAGAGAAAAAAAGAAAGAACGAAAAAAAAAAAAAAATCAGACTCGATAACGCCTTAAGAAACGGAGCTTCTCTATCCCACGCCAAGACACAAGTTTAAGAGTTTCTATCCCATCCTTCTTCAAGTAAGTCTTCGAAAGCGCCTCAAGTCCATAGAAGAGAGTCAGTTCAGAAAACTTGGAGGACGTAAGAACTTTGAAAGGTGTAACTTGGTTTTAATGACAGCAGCCCTTCTCGACGGCAATTGATGTCATGGAAGTCAGTCACGAGATCTTGTCTTTTTTTCTTCTTTTGACTTCTTTGTGCGTGTGGAGCAGGGAAAAGGGACAAAGAAAAGAGAGAGAGGGGGAAGGAGCCTCTTTCTTTCGTTCTTTCTTTATCTTTCTCTCTTCGTTCTCTCTCTCTTTCTCTCTATCTCTCTCTCTCTCTCTCTCTTTCTCTCTCGCTCTATCTCGTTCTCTTTCTTGTTCTCTTGCTCTCTCTTTCTTTCTCTCTCTCTCTCTCTCTTTCTCTCGCTCGCTCTCTCGTTCTCTTGTTCTCTCTCTCTCTCTCTCTCTCTCTCTCTCTCTCTCTCTCTCTCTCTCTCTCTCTCTCTCTCTCTCTCTCTCGCTCTCTCT
>NC_061860.1:15226367-15228867 GCF_019202785.1 Penaeus chinensis
ATGTGTGTGTGTGTGTGTGTGCAGTATGTATATATATTTATATATATATATATATATATATATATATATATGATATGTACACATGTGTAGGTCCCAAGCCCGGATGAATGGGGAGGGTTGGCGGCAGGAAGGGCATCCGGCTGTAAAAACAAGCCAAGACTATGATGCGGATTATTCCGGTGTGGCGACCCCTGAGGGGAGAGGCCGATAGCGACCTGGTATAATGACGGGATTGAGCTGAACAACATATAGGGATAGATATACGTCTGTGTGTATAAACATACAGAAATATATGTATATACTGCACACACACACACGCGCACACACACACACACACACACACACACACACACACACACACATATATACATATGTATATATTATATATATATATATATATATACTTTCTGACCTGGTATTTTAGGAAGTGTATTAGCTTCCAGTGTCCTAACCTCCTATTTGCAGTCTTTGAGAACGATCATTTCCACTAATAGTTTACCTGAAAACCTCCTTCCACATAATCATCTCATTATCCTTTTCTTCTGCACGGAGACGCGGCCACTTTATTGCTCTGATGATGGCCAATCACCTCATGGACGTTGCATGCTGATTGAAATGGCTTTGGCCCCGATGCCCGGCGCTCTGTCTGTCTGTCTGTCTGCCTGTCTGACTGTCTGTCTGTCTCGCTATTTTCTTTCATTTTCTCTTTCCTTTTCCCTTTTCTCTCTCTCCTCTCCTCTCCTCTCCTCCTTTCTTCTCCTCCCCTCGCCTCTTTTCTCTATCTTTATATATTCTCTAGCACTTTGTTGTTTTCAATAAAATGTTACCAATTAGCGTAGGAGAGCCCTTTCACTTGAAAAATACGTATATATCGATATCAATTTTCTCTCACTTATCCATTTCAGCTTCAAAGGCGAAAGAGCTTATGGGGGCAGATGGCTGGACTCGTGTTGTGTGCGTGCGTGCTTGCGTGTGTGTTTGTTTGTATGTGTGTGTGTGTGTGTGTGTGTGTGTGTGTGTGTGTGTGTGTGTGTGTGTGTGTGTTTATGCATTTGCGTATGTATGTGTGTGTGAAGTTAAATGACTGTGTAACTGATCATCATATCTGTGGTATATATTATTCCAAATTGATACAAGCTCGTTAAATCAATTTAGTGTGGTACATTATGAATAAAAAAAAATAAAAAAAACAGAATTGCAATCTTCTACCTTTGCTCTGAAAGTCAAAAAATATTGTACATATGATTTAGTAAATCATTCCTCCCGTCATGTTACGCGTCAGCAAAAGACACATAATGCAGGAACAAGACTTGAACCAGGGAATGAATAACGTTTTGCATAATTAAGGTAAATTCCGCGTAGAAACCATTTCACATTCCAAAGAAATGGGGCCAGATTCAACCGCGTTCCCATTATATAACTTCATAGCATATAACAGCTATGATTAATGCAGGCGTATAACATGTCTATGTTGTACTAATGATAATGGAAAGTCCCAGTACGGACTCGCAATCCATTCGGCAAAAAAATTATCATGATAATAATTATAATGAGCCGGAGTGCTTTTGATTTTAGTACATTGGGCTTCGATTCTCATTATGAGGATTTTCAACGTGAGTTCGAGACTGATGAGTTCCGCGGAATCATCAGCGTGGTCGATTTTATCTGAGGGAGACTATTGTAACTATATGGATTCGAGTTCAGAAGTGTGTATGTGTGTGTGTCAGTGTGTATGTGAGTGTGTCTATGTGAGTGTGTGTATGTGTGTGTGTGTGTGTGTGTGTGTGTGTGTCTGTGTGTGTGTATGTGTGTGTGTGTGTGTGTGTGTGTGTGTGTGTGTGTGTGTGTGTGTGTGTGTGTATGTGTATGTGAGTGTGTGTATGAGTGTGTGTGTATGTGTGTGTGTATGTGTGTGTATGTGTGTGTGTATGTGAGTGTGTGTATGTGTATGTGTGTGTGTGTGTGTGTGCGTGTGTGTCTGTGTGTGTGTGTGTGGGAGGGCAAATTTAAAAAGTTTTATTACGCATGCAGATCATATCTCATGGGGAATTGGGCCGAAACACGTCTGAGGCCTGGTGATGGCAATATGATGTCCGAATTGCCGCTAGACATTGATTAATATTTTGAAGCTTCTAAATTCCATATTACTATGTATTTTTATGGAGATACAGTTTTCATGAAAATATTTAGTGCATCATCAAAGATATAGAGATCCAAGCCGAAATTTTGTTGGTAATTAGATGCAAAACGAACCATTTTAGTGTGATACGAGCTGACGGACCACTGGCGGTTTGTGTCCTAAGGTAATTAAGCTCTATTTAAGACCACAATGTCCTTAGGATATTTAAAATTGGCTCATCAATAGTTATGAAACTATTTATACACTGGTATATATGTATTGTCCACGACAGTTTCTATTTATGTTATTACACACTGGCATTATAATCATCATAATACTAATAACATGATAGCGATAGAAGATAGAAAAAAAAAACAAAAA
>NC_061860.1:15238867-15241367 GCF_019202785.1 Penaeus chinensis
CACTTCAGTCTACCGAGGCAACGCTGGTCGTAGTAGGTTGGGACTTTTTTTTCTTTTATGGAGGGGGAGGGGAAGGTTGCATAGTATTTTAGTGTATATGCTGGTGTGTGTCTTTATAAATAGACACACATATTTACATACATGTGTGTGTGTGTGTGCGTGTGTTTGTGTGTGTGTGTGTGTAAAACATCAAAGGCAGCTACCAGCCCAGAACCTCACCTGAAGCGCTCAGTCGTAGATGTGTGAGTATTTTTTTTTATTTCAAACAACGCTGATGCACCCAGCCGAGTATAACAACACAAATTATATATCAATTAACCTAGAATGGCTGATTATTTATTTATATTTACTTAACAAATGAAAGTTGTACAAACAATTTATAATTTATTATCAACGGATGACTTCCATGTGAAGAGACAATGAAGAATTGATATATAAGATTTTCCAAATTTTGACAGTTGAGATAATCAAATTAATAGCGAATTTGATCACCGAGGAAATCACTTCTTGCTTGTGTATCAACCCATTTGGTGAATTAATTCTGGCGGATATAATATCAATCTTTGCTCATGTGTTCTTGTCGGAAAGTAGATTTGTCGTATCAAATACAATCAAATCCGACAGGAAATAAAACATGAATTTATACTGTTATTGGAATCTCTCCTCTCAATTATCCTATCACACTCTTCATGGAATCAAAATCTTTAGCCAAGTTACGAAATTCAATCCACAATAACTTCCCAGTGTCTACATTGCACATTGCAAACTAATCCTTCAGAAAAGATACATTCAAAGGGAGATGATGTGAAGGAGAGGGAGATAATGAAATATAAATATTTGTATAAAAAATAACTGAAGACTGGGTAGTATCGGTTATACGACGCGCATAAGTACTGTGTATGTGTATGGGCTTATATGCAACAAAAGTCAGATGTACCAACGACTAAAATGATTTACGTTTCTGGTATTTGGAAGATATATTTAAGTGATGACATTTCTTTCCTTTATATATGTGTGTTATGCTTACATGAACATTAATGTGTTGATTTGGAACGTGGTGATGCCGTGGAAAAGTAATTAACACGTGTCTACTGTTGCCTAGCAACAACAGCGCTTGGAAATACGTGAAGGTTGTAGTGTTTATTACATATATATTACGAATGAAAATAAAGACATTATATTCTTGTGACATTTAATTTGATTTTAATTAAGGTTTGTATGTACTTCTTATTATCTATTTGTTGATATGATTATTTTCATTCATTTACGAGTGTGACAGGGCTGTAAACTGTACCTCATAAATTATTTACTATTCGAATGAATATGAATAATTGATTGTGTGAATAAATTACTGAAATATGAGGAAATGTTAATACAAAATTAATATAAACAATTTCCCTGTCTTAGTCGCATTTATCACGGTAGAATGGATATATTAATCAAGTATAAAGCTGCTGGCAATTCCCCCCCCCCAAGGAAGCGAGTGAGAAAATGTCGACACATGGCGCCCCCCTCTGCTGTAGAGTCATAGAAGTTTGAGCGCCAAGTTTCCTATTACGACAGTGTGTAGCAATTCGAACGATCTTTGTGGCCGCCAGCAGTAGTCTGTTTGAGTATTATTTACTCAACTGGCTGATATATTTTGAGAGATCCAAGTAATGTTGTTTTCTCATGGGTAAAGGAAACATGTCATTTTTTATTTGCTTGGAAATGTAAAGTTCTGTTTGCTGCTTAATTCTGTAGTGTATTGTGTTGTTAAGGAAGTATATCATGTTTATAAAAGTTTAATATGCTTTATGCAGTATTATAATTTCAGATGATTATGTGGCTGATTGTCAATTTATAGCATATAATTGCCTCTCCTATATTTTAAAATCATACCTAGGGATTCTAAGTTTTGCAGCTACAAATATTTTAATTTAGTGGATTTGTGATAGAAGAATACTGTTCAATTCCTATTTTCTTTCAGCATGGAAAAACAAATCAGATATGTTGAATAAGGAATTAATATTAGTTGTATAATCATGTAAGTTTTCCTGTACTATGATTTCTTTGGCCAGTGTGACCTGATTCTGTGATTTCAGCCTGAATGTGCCCTGACTCCAGTTTCCTGTCTAAAGCGTCTAAGAGTTCCTGTTCCCTGCTGTCTCCACAGGACTATTAATTTAAAGAATAATACTGGGGCTTCAGAGAGGATTTCCATTCATGTCCCAAAGAGTAGCTCGGATAACACAAGAAGGCCAGGGTATTCTACAGCGTGCTACATTGTTTGTTTGTGAGAAAATGCATGTGCATGTGTGTGTGCGTGCTTGTACTGACGGTTGAAAGTCATGGGAGGAATCAAGTCAAAGAAAACTGGCAGCTGTCACGGCGTTTTACTATTCAATGTCATCTATTAAGTCATCTTCGCAAATCAGGTAAGTTTATCTTGCGGGGCATCTTGGCACTTGGCGCAAATATAAGATGCACACCCTTTGCCTCTGGGGTGTGCTTTAGTTAT
>NC_061860.1:15256367-15258867 GCF_019202785.1 Penaeus chinensis
GAAGTGTATATAAACCCTGGAAAATAAACCCGTAAGGGAGTTGTCTCTGGAGTCGGCGTTTGAATGTACCCCCCTGGATTACCCTATACTGTGGCGTCGCTGGAGCAGCAAGGACAAGGTTGTGCTTGAGCATCTTTTACATGCCAGTTAGGATATTGCTAGGCGTCGGCATTTAAGTTAACGCAAGATTTACAAGGATTTACATTGGCCAGCACCAGCCAGAGATACCCCATTCCTTTTTTTAAGCTTAAGTAATTTTTATGTATCCGTTCCTTCAGAACAAACTTTATTATTTATCGTATTTATATTTTTATTTACCCGTGGTGCTTTGATTTTACTTTCTTTTTATTCATGAGGTCAAGAACAGCATAAACCAGATACCCCCGAGTTCTTTGGAAGTACCGGCAGATTCAGGTCTCGCCTCCTGACAGCTCGGAATCCGCTGCTTTATGACCCACACCTAGAACTCACACATGGGTATTTTTGAAGCTTTAGTGACTGAACATGCAAGGGTGGTGAACGTGTAAGCTAGGTACTGACTAAAATAAATAAGCAAGCAGCGTATTAGTGTTCATCATTTTCCCGGCTAATTAGTGATTTCAAAAGTTTAATGTAAAGTACTGTCGCTATAAATTACGCAGTGCATTGCTGAGTATAATTAGCTATATCCATGTACAAGTGAAGTAATAATTATGTATAGCTAAAATCTAATCTTTTTACAAATTAATACTAACTGAACCTTTTTTTATCTCGTACGCGAATGCCGTGACCTGGACTCCCCCGCCCATCCCGCTTTGGCCTCGACCACTGACATGCCCGATGTACGTTGCGTGGGTGGCTAGGTGGTGCTCGCATCAGGTCAGTTAAGGTACGAGGAAGGTGCAGATCAGGTCTCCAAGGGACACTGACCTGGAATTGCCCCGGTATCAGGCATAACGTAGCGAGACTGTGCTGCTGTTGCCTTACATTATCATAAAAATTAATTCATCTATCTGTTTATTTATTCCATGTGCTTTTATTAATATTATCTTTATTTTCATTCATTTCCTTATTCTTGTTTTATCTTTTCTGAAACAAAGCCTCAGGAATTAAAATTTCATCATTTCGTTCCAAAAATATGGAGTGTCTGCCGTTTCACAATTAGGAAGGCATTTTATAGTTAGATTTCATATGGTCTAAAATCAAAGAAAACATTTTCAATTAATATTTCGATGCATGTTTGTCTATTAACTCTTGTTCTGCCTATTACTTCGTTTGATTAAATAAGTCTGAAATCATGTAACTGGCATTCGTAATTTAAATTTCCATGTCTTGTTGATGTCAAAAATATATTTCAATGCTCCTTTTACGAACTATTTAAAGTTTTTTTAATCTCTTAATCATATGATTATTTAGAAAGCTGTAATCAAAAATGAGATTTGATGCAGTTAGTAAACGTTTTTTATTAACACCCTTACAGGTGTGGAGGGACATGTTCTAATGGTATTTAGTTAGATAGCATCTTTCCTTACAATGTTTCAGACAGAATATAATTTCTTTCATACACAATGTTCATGAGTACTATTAAAGTAAATTCGTAAGATATAACAATTCACATGTATATCCTACTAATAACTGGGATAAAAAAAAAATATGATGATACCGATAATAACAATTACAGAATCAATGTACTATTTCAGATTATGAAATTATATAATGATGATGATATTGATCATGATAGTAATAGTAATTTTTGTAACATTATTACGAACGATGATAATAATAGTACAAAAAACGCAAGCGCTTGCACATCTATAAACACACATGCAAATAACAGAAGCACAAAAAAACAACAAAAAGACTCATAGAACATTATCTTGGTATTATTAAGCAGAGAATGGTTCAGCCACTAACTAACTAGCCACCTACAGGTAAAAAAAAAAAAAAAAAAAAAAAAAAAAAAAAAAAAAAAAAAAAAAAAAAAAAAACTGATTTAATTAACAACCGACATACAAAAACAAAATCATAATACAAACTAAGCAATGACGAAATTTAGTCAATTTAAGAATGCCGGAATTGAAAGACTATATCATAATACTGAAATAGAAAGTAAGGGTATAGATACCACACACTCAAAGTAATAAACAAAACTGAAATATGAAAAGGGTGAGAAGAAGGAAGAGTATGATAAACCAAGATCCAATAAGTCAGATAACCATGTTTATGCAAAGTATGCAATAATGATGATGATGATAACATTAATGATAAGGATGATGATAATGATAATGATGATGATAATGATGACGATGATGATGATTGACGATGATGATAATGGTGATGATGATACATATGGTAAAGACCAACAGTTGAAAATAATGATGATGGTGATGATGATGATGATGATAATAATAATAATGACTGACGATGAAGGTAATAATAATGATGATAAATATGGTAAGAAACAACAGCTGAAAGTATACAACAACAATAATAATGATGATAATGGTAATGATGATGATGA
>NC_061860.1:15268867-15278867 GCF_019202785.1 Penaeus chinensis
AGAGAGAGAGAATGAAAGGGAGAGAGAGAGTGTGTGTGGGCGAGACAGAATATGTCAAACAGAGCAAAACCGAACATGAAGAGAAAGAGAGAGAGGAAGCAAAGAAACGCCTGACGCCCGCCCCAAGCAACAAAGTAAGCACAAAGAGATCGATCGCAGGCCATCAGCAGCGACCCCATAATTCGAGGTCCTTCTGCAGCAGGACAATGGGTCCCCGAGATTCTCCCGTGTCCTTCGGCGGTGATAAAAAAGGGCCTCAATAAAGGGCCTCAATTCCCTCTCAACCATCACTAACGATGACGGAGGGAAAGATTTCGAGGGTCTCACTCGCCCTCTCCGCTCTCCGCCTCTCTGACTCCTCCCTAATACTCCCGACGGCTGCCCTTCCTCCTCTCCTTACCTCTTCCCTCTTCGACCCTAGTCCTCCCCTCCCCTACCACTCCCCTCGGCGTCCCTCCCCTTCCCTCTCCCACCCCTCCAGCCCCCTCCCCTTCCCTCTCCCACCCCTCCAGCCCCCTCCCCCGCCCCCTCTCTGCCATTCACTCTCCCCTTTTGTATGGCTTAAGGTATGGGATTAGTTCGTCGCTCTTGGTATATCTTTCATGTACTGCCGGTGCGCGTTTGATTGAATCTGTGGCATCAGAACTGTTACACACATACACGCACGTGCGTGTGAATGTATATACGTGTGTATATATATCTATATATCTATATCTATCTATATATATATGAATATATATATAAATAAATAAATATATATATATATATATATATATATATATATATGTGGGATATATGTTTATTTGTATGTATGTATGTTTGTATCAATTTATCTGTGTGTGTATATAAAAATATATATATATATATATATATATATATATATACATATATACACATGTATGTGTATATATTTACACAGATAAGTATATAGATAGATAGATAGATAGATAAATAGATACATACATACATACACATACAAACATATATATATATATGTGTGTGTGTGTGTGTGTGTGTGTGTGTGTGTGTGTGTGTGTGTGTGTGTGTGTGTGTGTGTGTGTGTGTGTGTGTGCATATATATATATATATATATATATATATATATATATATATATATATATATATGTGTGTGTGTGTGTGTGTGTGTGTGTGTGTGTGTGTGTGTGTGTGTGTGTACATATATTATATATACATATAAATAAATATATGAATATACATACATATACATATGTATAAATATATACATAGATAAATGAATATATATATATATATATATATATATATATATATATATTCATATGTACATAGATGAAAATATAAAGACATATATGTATAAACATACATACATACATGTGTTTGTGTGTGTGTGTGGTGTGTGTGTGTGTGTATGTGTACATATACTTATTTATGTGTGCATATATATATATATATATATATATATATATATATATATATATATATATATATATATACATATATATACATATATATATATATATATATATATATATATATATATATATATACATAAATAAGTAGATGAATAGATCGATAGATAGGTAGATATATATATTCATTATATACAGTTGTTTGTGTGTCAATATTTATGAGCATAGTACTCGTTCGTGTCTATTTTTACTGCATAAACACTTGAGTGCACGTGTGCCTCTCGGCTCTCCGTGAGCGCGGGTCTGTTTGCAAAGAGAGTCAGCGGTTCATGTCAAAGACCGTAATGTTAAACGTAAGTGTTTACACAATTAAAAGACATGCGAAAGGGCGTCCTGTAGAGCAACATGACCCCGCCCCGTGGCCAACCGAGGCTGGACGTCAACTACTTGTATGGCGCTTTGGCATCAGTCGTGACGTCATCGCCCGCCCTCTGCCCTTCAGGAGGCATCACGCAAGAGCCTCCGCGGACCGTGACGTTGACATTTATTGTGAGTGGTAAGTAGACGCGCGGAATTCGACCGTAATGGGACTGAACCTTCATCGAGGTTTATTTTTGGTGTCTAAGGCTCTATACTACGGGATTGACGTCATAAGCCTCTCGTAAGACCGGTTTAGATATGATAAAAAAAATGGGTTTAGGATGGATACGATGCTCGGATGAAGGGAATTATATACTCTTCTCTTCTGTCATTTGTACAGTTCGGAACAAATGGCTTTAGATACTAAATGTAAGTTTTGATATCTGTTCTTTAGGGTAAGTGCACAATTTTAATTTTTTTAATTTTTGGAAACAAATATAATTGGAGATAATTCTCTTGATAACGTCTTAACAATCTCCTGACATAATTCGTTGATTAATATCTATGCGTCGACCCTATATATTAAATGTCATATGATACTGAAGTACCTCAGTAAGAGCTGCCTTTATCTCAATGATAAAATATAACGTCGATGTTAAGGTGTTTACTCAGTAACTTGTTTATTGAAAAATGTTTTATATAATACCTTACTGAGTAAACCTCGGATATATATATCTCCTCCTTTCCATCTCTCTCTCTCTCTCTCTCTCTCTCTCTCTCTCTCTCTCTCTCTCTCTCTCTCTCTCTCTCTCTCTCTCTCTCTATCTCTGTGTGTGTAGTAGCAGTGTAATTAATAATAACTATAGTAAAATAGTGATAACATTAGTAAGAGTAGATTCGTAATAGCAACATCATCGGAACCATTTACATTAGCATTTCCATCATGTATTTTCAATGATTTTATATTCTTTATCATCAAATGAGGGATCAATCAAATTGGCGATATAATGGTAAGTTAACAGGGAATGGCAATATCATTTATACTTAACACAAACGAAAGAAATTGGTCAACGTTCTCTTCCAAAAGATTACTTTCCGTAGCGATCTGTATACTGTGCAATGATCTCACCGAGAAGCTTTCCACAAACACACATTTCTTTTAATGTATCTTTCTTCTAATTGCAACAAAGGTCTTATCACACAGGCAGTAAAGGTCTGAATCAGTGAGATGAAATTGCGAGCTGGACGAAGAAGAATTCCGAGTTTGAAGCGGTTATAGGTTTCCGCTTTCACTAAAATTGCTATGGTGTAGGGCAGTGGTCTCCAATACATTTGGTACTGGAAAAAGGTGGCATTTGGGAAACGTATTATAAAGCAGGGGGTTGCTCGTAGAACCATGTGGGCTTCTCTTCTATGAATCACATTTACATTTGGTTGCCTTTTGGCAACCAAATTTGGTACGCACGCACACACACACACACGCACACACACACACACACACACACACACACACACATATATATTGATATATGTATGTATATATATATGTATATATATATATGTGTATATGTATATGTATATATATATACACTTTTTAAATTTATTATTTGTCCTCCCAAAGTCATAACAAGCGGAGGGAGGCTCTAGTGAAGCCACTTAACATCTCTCCAAGCAAAGAAAAACTGAAACTTACTGCGCGCAAAAGATCCTCTCGAGATTTCAGATAACGAAAAGTATTTCTGACCGTGACCCTACGCTACACATTTTATTGACTTTCAGAACCATTTATAATGGAGCGCGACTTCAGGGCAGTTGCCCAATTTCTTTCAGAACAAAGAAACACACCTAAAACTACTGGGCTTGAGCACAGGGATGGCAGCCCGAAAAATTGTGGGAGCCTCTAGTGAAGGAGAAACGTTTTCAACAGCGTTCCCCTCCTGCTGTGATGAATTGCCTTTTTTAACGGATGTCCTGTGAGCAGCTTACCCATGTTCTCGATAATGTACAGAAAAGAGGCTCATATATTACCCAGAACAGGGTTAGCAAGACATTTTTCCAATACGTATATATGTATGTATAAATGTGAGTGTGCGTGTTTACCGACACGCGCACACCCCCACCCACATATAGAAATACCAAATGGAAATACGACTGATAATACGAAAATGCAATATTCGTTACGTACACAATAGAGGTAAATTGGATCAAGGTATCTCGGATAAACATAATAGTAATATTATCGTGTAGACAAAACATCTGAACTAGACGGAAAATTTTGATAAGTAGAAATTGTTTATATGAATCTCGCGCGGATTTCACATTCGACTTCACATACTCGTCTACTTTGGAATATCTTAATACTGGCACGTTTGCGAAGTATACCTTCCATCAAATATGCATTAATTTCTAATGCCAAACAATAACCGTAATAATATACGCACTTTTATATATACACATAAGAATGATACAAAAATTACCATCATATCCTCTACATATTACGAATCAGATGCTGATTACGTTAGAATGTTTCCAGATACAGGTGAGAAGTTAGCATATGTACTGTAGTTTACTCTCCTTTATTCCGCAGGTGCATAGCGTGTGGAGAGCGTAGACATGTCATGAGCACACTAGCATAATGTCAACAGCAACTCATAAAATCAAAATGTATTATGAAATCGATTTTTATTTTGGTATTATTATTATTTTTTTTTTTTTGTCGATTTTGCTATTGTTGTTTTGTTGTTATTGTTATTTACTTAACACGGAAATTTATACGACAATTTGCGCTTATAAATCTACCTTAATGGTATGCAGGCATTAAGTAGTTATTATATAACATAAATAATTGGTATTTACTATATTGATTCAAATAACATTTTATATTATATGAGACAGCAATATCGTCCTTATCCTAGTCATCAATACCATCATTATCATCATCATCATCATCATCATCATCATCATCATCATCATCATCATCATCATCATCATCATCATCATCATCATCATCATCATCATCATCATCTTTATCATCCTCATTATCAACAACATCATCCTCATCCTCATCATTATTATTATTATTATTTAGAATAAAATCAACATTATCATCAGCATTACTTTTGTTGTTGCTGTTGGTATTACCATTACTATTATAATATACATTATCATTAAGTAAGTAAAGGAACTGGAAAATATGTGGAAATTAAAGAATTCAATATGTTGACATTTTTTTATTCAACAACTTTTACGATTTTCCAAGAGCAGCAAGTGGTAGATCTTAAAATAATATTTTTTAAAAGGTATTTACTTCTCTCTCTCACTCTCGTTCTTTCTTTCTTTTTTTCTGTCTCTGTCTCTGTCTCTGTCTCTGTCTCTGTCTCTGTCTCTGTCTCTGTCTCTGTCTCTGTTCTTGTCTCTGTCTCTGTCTCTGTCTCTGTCTCTGTCTCTGTCTCTGTCTCTCTCTCTCTCTCTCTCTTTCTCTCTCTCTCTCCCTCCCTCCCGCTCTCTCGTGCATTGAATTCCTTACAAAGAAAAAAAAAAACAGGTGCTCATGAATAGGACTTTTGCTAAGCTCTGATATAAATGCATTTGAACGCATATTCACATGTACTGCTATATAAACGAATGTAGCCTGTGTGTGCAGTATGTGTGGGAAAAAAAATGCACGTATTAATTTGATATATTATATATGCATTGGGTTTGATGACAAAACGTATTAACTCATCAATATTTTATGTGGACATATAAAATGCATAAATAACATACAATTCGCATGTAAAAGCTAGGTTTGTTACCATGAGAAGACCTGCAAGGAAGACTATCTCTCTCTCTCTCTCTCTCTCTCTCTCTATATATATATATATATATATATATATATATATATATATATCTGTCTCTATCTATTTCTTTTATTCTCTTTCTTTCTCAGTGAAAATCACGTTTTAAGTATATCTTCCAGCAGGGGAAGAGAGGCAGGGAGAAAGAGAGAGAGAGACAGAGAGACAGACAGAGAGAGAGAGAGAGAGAGAGAGAGAGAGAGAGAGAGAGAGAGAGAGAGAGAAGGAAGAATGAAACTGGAAAAGAAAAATGGAAAAGAGGCAGAAGTGGAAAACAAAAAATAAATTCAAAACCAAAGAAATCGGAGAAAACCAATTCATAGATAAATAGAGTGGAAAAATCGGTGGAAAAAATAAGGTTGGAGAAGGAAAGTGGAATAGAAAACTAACGCTAAATAGAAAAAACAAACAAAGGAAACTAAAGCTTCCAGCAAACTAGTATTTGTACCCTATATCATCTTTTTCAGTAGTCAGATATTAAATATGGAAATATACCCTATGAAGAAAACGAAAAGGGAATCCACGGGACATCCCCCCCCCCCCCCCATAAAGAAACCAAGGAAAATAAAAATCTGTATGAAAATAAGGAAGATCTGAGCTGCCACAGGAAGCCAGGGTAGAAAATTGTATCGAAAGAAGGGCATCAGTGTGTTGCAGTTTTTGGTGGCAGCAGTGGGATACACTTCCCACACAATATCTCATTGAATAACTCTGCATCATTACATTTCGTGACGGCGCACTGGGATAACACACCACACGAAACCTCCCGAAGATACTGCACCACACATAGCTCTCATTATTTAACACACCACATGAGGCCCCTCTGAAGACAATCTATCGACTCCTGCAAGCGGAGACACCTTCATCAACTTCTGTCACTCAAGACTTCATGTCGTAATACATCTAAGGACTTCCGAAATCAAGTATGAACCCAGTTTTCCTGCCAAGCTTACATTACTCCTTCCTCAGCGGACAGTACTTCACCACCTGTCATAGTCTTCAACATTTGCTGCAGTCGCCTGCCGCCTGTAACTCCAATCAACACCAATCAACAGGTCCTTTATCCTCGCTGTTCTCATTTGTTTAGGAAATTCCCTATGAAGTGTGTGATTTCCTCTCGCTCTTGCTAAAACCTATATTCTTCCCCTCATAGAAAACGAGATCTCCCCTCAGCTGACATGTGTCTCCCACTCCCTCTGCACCTCGCCTCACCTCAGTCATGCCTTGCGGTTTGCCTAACTTTTCCCTCTTTGGTACTCTCATTTCTCTGTAGTTCTGTCAACCAATGAATACTAAATTTGTTTCATGTTAATCTACATCGTAATGATTTCGTAATGATGCTGAATTCCAGTTCACTGATTATGAACAATTTCACAGGGAAATCTTTATGGCGTTGGTTTGCATGTTCTCAATAATTATCTTCATTGGAAAAATCATTGCTGATTCCTAGCATGCTACTACTCTGAATTAATTTCTCATCAATCCTGCATTTTCGCATGCAACTACTCTCATTTTTCTGAAAAAAATATATTCTAAATATGACCTACCTACATCTGCTGTCCCCTGCTCTTGTACATGAATCCTGAACACTATTTTCGTGGGGCATCATTCCTGTATTTTGCATGTCTTTGTACACTCGTAATTTCCTCGAGATTTTAACCTGTAATTTTGATTGTTCATTACTGCCTTCTATCTCTCAGGTGAATGTTCAATTAACACTATTCCGAATCCATGACACGTTGCTCCAGTCGTTTCTTAATCATTATGTTAATCATTAGTTCGTGTTGATACTGTAACTCCCTGAAATTACCAGCCGACGTCTTTCTATTTTCCACTTCACATCGCTGCAACTCCGGTCGTGTCTGTCGCCTCGTCCGCTGGTGAGCGCCGCCTGACTTCCAAGCCGCATCTAGTCTCAGTCGCCTAACGTCCTCGCCACACTTCGTCTCGCTCGCCTAACGTCCTTGCCGCATCTCGTCTTACTCATCATACCTGCTGCCGTGTACTGGTGAACCAGGCAAGGTGATGCAATTACCATGGTGCTCTTCCTCTCCCGAGATTATGAAGCCTTCCCGCCAACGCCGTGATCCTGATGCTTTCAAGACCTTGTTCTCACGATTCTCTGCTTAATCCTCGTCTCCTCGACAGCTTGGTCGCCCAGAATCTTGTAGACCGGCGCACTGGTCCGATCTTCCGAATCCCTGGCCAAAAATCCTACGATGTTAAAATCCCTAATTCAAGGTCAGTTGTAATCGCTCGCTTAGTGATTCCTTATGATTGATACTAATATATTGAAATCTGTTCATGAAATATATTCATAGCACATGACGTCATATCATACGAAACCACAGTACCTTAGGACAATTATGGTGCACAGTGTATACATCATATACTTCTCCTCTTCATCAAGCTCTTATCATTATTCCCACTACACATATGTATAAGAAAATAGTATCTAAAAATGACATAAATCATTACATTGAATGACCATCACTATACCATTCATCTTTAACATGACAGTGCCCCTAGAGTATACAATTCCGATCCTTACCACCGATCACTTTATAACTACATGTAATCTTATACCTTGATTATAGTCAAAATGTTTGTTAGAAAATCCCTATTCTGAATCACTATGTGTGTAATCATTATTATTGATGATACTGTAGTTATCAAATGTTCACGATTTAATTGTACTGACATATCCAGTGTCCCCGTACAAACATGTGACCAGAAGAACACGAACACACTTCATTACATTAGTGGCAGACCAGTGGGATAGACTTCCCACACAATATTACATTGGATAATTCCATGCAATTCCCTGCATTATCACAATCAGAGAGAGATAGAGAGGGTGGGAGAGAAAGAGATGAAGAGGGAGAGAGAGAGAGAGAGAGAGAAAGAGAGAGGGAGGGAGATAGAGAGAGGGTGGGAGAGAAAGAGATGAAGAGGGAGTAGGAAAGAAAGAGATGAAGAGGGAGAGATAGAGGGGAGGGAGAGAGGGGGGGGGAGGGAGAGCAGGGAGAGAGAGAGAGAGGAGGAGGAAGAGAGAGATATAAAAAGAGAAAGACCGAGAGAGAGAGAGAGAGAGAGAGAGAGAGAGAGAGAGAGAGAGAGAGAGAGAGAGAGAGAAAGAAAGACAGGGAGAGAGAGAGAGGGAAAGAGAAGGAAAGACAGGGAGAGAGAGAGAGAGAGCGACAAGAGGAAGAAAGAAACTGGGGGAATAGAAAGTGGAATAGA
This sequence comes from Penaeus chinensis, assembly GCF_019202785.1. NCBI lineage: Eukaryota > Metazoa > Arthropoda > Malacostraca > Decapoda > Penaeidae > Penaeus > Penaeus chinensis. The sequence goes on from NC_061860.1 coordinate 15,277,695, forward strand.
AAACTAACGATAAAAAGGGAAAACAAGCAAAGGAAATTAAACCTGAAAAAAATACAGAAGAAACTAAACCCAATGAGACGAAAACCAACCCTAAAGAAAATAACTGGAAAAGAACATTTAATTCAGAGAAGGAAAACGGGAAAGAGGGAACCCGATGAAGGAAAAAATCACGCAATATAAGAAAACAAAAAAAGAAAACCAAGATTGAAGACTGAAACCCAGAGAACACTTCCAAAAAAAGCGAATTCGTACCCGGGGCTCCTCCCCTTTTTCCTAAAACAGCAGCGTCGAAATTTGACAATAATTCCGGAGGGACAAGGCGGCGGCAGCAGGGGTTGGGAGCCGCGGGGGGGAGGGGGGGGGGGGCGAGGGGTCGAGAGGATGTGAGCCTCAAGGACCCTCGACGAAGACGCAGGTTGCTCTGCCGCCGCGTCGCTTTGCCGTTCCCTCGGCCAACACTCAAAGGCCCAAGAGGAGGAAGCCCACTCGCGCCACGGGAAACAGAGGCCGTTTGCGGAGGCCCTTGAAAACGTTCTTCTGTTGACACCAGATGGCATAATGGGCGCGGGCTTTCAGAGTTCGCGAGGACGGAACGAAAATTAGTTTCTCGACGTCGCGGGATCAGGTAGCTTCGTGAGTGTTGCTAGGCTACGAGAGAGCTTTGTGTTTGTTTTCGTTATTCTTATAGGGAAAACGGTTTATCGTTTAGGTGCTTTGAGCCTCGTAAATTTAGTTAAAAGGCGTAGCAGGGTTCTCATGCTCTCAGAATATGTAAGAAAAAAAAAATACATATACACACAGCTATGCATGTGTGTGTGTATATATAGATATATATAGATATATGTATATGTATACACACACAATATATATATATACATATATACATATACACACACATATATATGTGTGCGTATGTGTGTATGACCTTGTCTAGAGCCTTTTACCAATCCAGATCAGAACCAAAAAGACTGTAATGATCGTAGATATGGTGAAGTTTATGAAACAAAACTCGACAGGGTTTCTGGACTTCTGTTGCAGCAGCATTCTCATGAAGATGCAAAGGTTCAAGAGTCAACCCTGAGGAAAAATCCTGAGTCGGAGTCCCGAAGGCAGTTCGTTGTCGCTTGCGACCTCGTCCTGTCAACTCCTGCGACGCCGCTGGTGCCAAACCGT
>NC_061860.1:15303867-15306367 GCF_019202785.1 Penaeus chinensis
TATTGGCAATTCACTTGAGATAATAATGACCACTAGGTAATTATAATACAATAATCTAAATTACTTGATTTCATAAAATAGTAACAGAAACATTAAAATAGCAAGATAATAATGTAGACTACGCCAACGGACATTCATATGAGCAAAATAAAGGAGCTTAACAGATGAGACTAGTCTTCTCAGGTAAAATGTAAAATATCGCATATCTATCACATTAAACATATATATATATATATATATATATATATATATATATATATATATATATATATATATATGTAGTTAATATAGGGAATCGCAGACATTATACACAATAACATATATAGATTGACCATCAGTCATAACTAGAAATATGTGAAATATCTAACAAACTCTGGTATTATTATTTCCTTTTAGTACATACAAAGAGTATCATGGTAAGCGGGAAGCCGGATGTCTATCTTCTATCATAAAATCATAGTCCTGAATTTTTCACAGGTTTCTTATTTCAATAGAGCTAAGGCATATTACAGAAGTAAGAAATAATGAATTTAGAGCTAAACTAACTAAGATTCCGTGGACAAAAGGCTGCGCAGGAAGGAGGCGCGTATCACACGAGGCCAAGGGACGCAACGAGAAGGAATGATTTAAGAAAATTTATAGTCAAGAAGAAATCCATAATTTAATACAGGGGGAGGGGGCTTAATTGATTTAGGAAATTATATAACTGATTTTAGTTTTCATTTGAGAAGTTTACTGTCTGTGAAAAAATAATATTTATTAAGGTTAGGCTTTTTTTTTACCAAATATTAAAATAAAATAAAAAAATGGGATGAGTCAAGGAATTTTTTTTGATAGCTCAGTCTGACTTCTAAATGAAGATTTTGTTGACCTTGTTAATTTATGATTAGTATTCCTAAATGAGAAATCTTTATGTTCTTCAATACGAATGAAAAGGTTATGGGATGTTTTCCTTATGTAAGTAGCGTTACAGCTACAGCGCGAGAATTTATAAACAATTGAAGAATATAAGGTTTGGGAATTCTGTCATTTATTTTGAGTGAACAATGGTAAGAAGTTGTTGTACATGCAATCTTAAGGATAGCAGTGGAATAATGTTCTCTCGAGGTTGTACCTAATAGTCCCTAGGTAAGGTAGTGTTAAACAAATGAAATCTTTAGGAACAGCTAAAAGGGGTACGTCTGGAACTAGGAGTCTATTGAGGCTTTTCCTAATGTTACGTTCAGTAAAGTTGATAGGAAAATTGTTCTCATTATATTTGTAATAGAGTCTACTTCTTTAGAGAAAAAAAATCAAATAGTCTTTGGAAATTATAAAAGCCTCATAGATTAAAGTTGAAATAAAATTTCCTTTATATTCTATTGGCATGTTGGTGTTAAATTTTGTGGTGAGTCTTGTGTAAATTGGATTTCTATAAAGTGACGAAACCAAAGAATTCTTATCCCTTGAATATTAATATGTAAGAGAGAAAGATGACCGTTATGTTCAGTTGCACTTGTGAATTTGATTTACTTTATCTTCAGATTTGAATACAAGTAAAGTATCATTAGCATATCAGTAATAGTGAATGTTTAATTCTTTCGGGCAATTTCGGAGCCAAATGCTTTCATTATGACACAAAAAATGTTAGCTAGAGTTGGTCCTAATGGGCTTTCCTTAATTTGTGTATAATTTTTTTATTGAATTAAAACAATTGTCCCTAATGGCTATGTTCAAAAGTTTCTTAAAATACATCGTCTTAAATCCTAAAACTTTGTCAGTCTTATTAAACAAAGAGTTAATAATGATTGGTGAAATGTTTTGTGACGTCAAAGCTGGCCAGACCTAGGCATTAGCATGTGGAATTTCAATCAAAATGTGTAGGTGGTAAGGTGTTTTGAGTAGTATATTAAAAAAAAAAAAAAAAATCTAATACAGGAATGAAAAATTTAGACACGTTATAATTGACAATTCCTAAGACTGAAACAGTGTGTCTAACAGGTAGGTTGTCTCCATTATTTTCTTGTGTAACTCATATAAGATTCCAGATCTGGAGCCAGAAGTGAGAAAGGAAGAATATATGGACTCATTATGAACTTCCCCTTTCTTTAGTTTCCTTAAAAAGGAATTAAGTTTATCCTCATTTTTAATGATAAGTGATTCAGGTTTGTTAGGCACTCGGGAAAATTTTGTGTCATCTGAAATATCTTCAATTCTATCTATATAGTCAGATTTGTTCAAAAGTACAACAACTTGACTTTGGTAATAATTACATTTTTTTTTTTTTTTTTTTTTTTTTTTGAGAGAGAGATAATTTTAAGTTCATTAATTGATATCCCAATCTGTGTTTTTTTCTTGTTGACGTAAATGAAAAGTTGCGAAAGCTAAACTCTTGATAAAATATTTTATAAGGTTTTGAGCATGTGGTACTTTATTAGAAGGTCTTTGAGCGCAGAGGGATCTAAGTAATATTTCAAAAAGAAGGAAAAAATTAGCAAAATTCAACTGTGTTGGTGGGAAA
>NC_061860.1:15316367-15318867 GCF_019202785.1 Penaeus chinensis
TTGGCGCGCCGATCCGCGGTTGATTAGGAAGGGCATCCAATCAGGCAATGGTGACACTGCCATATAACCTCTCAATAGTTAATTAAGAGAGGCCTATGTCCTGCAGTGGAATGAATGGCTGTCAAAATATATTCAGGAAGATAGATACATGGATGGATAAATAGATTGTAGCCGGACAGATTAATAGACAGATAGACAGACAGACGAATAGATATAAGAATTATACATATATATACATATATATATACATATATATAATATATATATATATATATATTTATATATATATATATATATATATATATATATATATATATACACATTATATGTATATTAACATTCATTTATTTATCTCTCTCTCTATATATATATAAGGCGGCTGCTGTGGTGCAGCGGTAACTGGCACAGCCGGGGACCGTGAGAGTCGGTCACCTAGCGCGCGTGTGTTTGAATCCTGCACCAATGGTGTGTGTGTGTGTGTGTGTGTGTGTGTGTGTGTGTGTGTGTGTGTGTGTGTGTGTGTGTGTGTGTGCGCAAACACCCACCCACACACATGTATGTATGTGTATGAGTGTGTGAGAATATACAGTCAGTGAATGCAATGATGCCCAGCTGTTGACTCGGGCCCCGGTTGTTTTTGACATAAGAGTTCAAATAATCGCAAAGTTATTTCTCGTTATTTCTCGCGGATTATTAGTGGTGGTGTTGGGGGGGGGGGGGGGGGGAGGGGGGGAGTTGGATTTATGACGTGCAATTTGAAAAAAATATGACTGACCTTTGCTTCCCCAGTGTTCTGAAGAAATTAAAATGAATGTGATGATAATAATAATAATTATAATAAAACATACTACTAGTAATAATAGTAGTAGTATAATGCTAATAATGCCAATAAAAATAACGATAATGTTATATCATAATAATCATAATAATGGTAACAATAATAATAATAATACTAATTATAACAATAATATTAATGGTGACGACGATAATGATGATAATGATGATGATGATAATGATATCACTATCATATTATAATACTACTATTAATAATAATGATAGTAATTGTCGTTATCATTACTATCATTATTAGTATTATTATTACTGTGACTATCATGATAATTGTCAATATTATTATAATTAATAATTGTTATTATAATGATACTAATTATCATAATAACAATAATAATAAAAGATAAATATTTCGCGTTGGTAAAAAGTTGAAAAACATTACCATAAACTGCACAGTTATTGTCAAAGAAATAAATATACGATGTATGACGATAGAAAATGGCTGATGATTTTTTTCTTCCTTTCTTGTTTTGTTAAGGATCTTTTTATATTTGTAAAGGAATTTTTCCTGTTATCCCCATGTTGCTCTAAAAAGAAGTATATTTTTCTCTCTCTCGCCATCTTTTTCTGGAAGGATCTGTATCCCTTCCTTTCATCTTTTATGTTGATCGCAGGGGATTGACCTCTCATAACAAACACTCCGACCGAAAATACTACGAAGCCCAGATTATCGAACAAAGGCCTTCTAGGAATACACGGAAATGATTTCCACCAAACGACCATCTTGACGAGGTTCTGAGAACGGTCGAAAAAACGGTTTTTTTTTCAACCTGAATACAGAAAATGTGTTTCGACAAGCAGGAAAAACACAATCATATGTAAGGGTTATTGATTGTTATATTCTTTTCGGTAATTCCGTGGTATTTTTAGACAAAATGCGGATATTGTTTTTCACGGGTCACCGGGAAAACACATGGCTTGCCGTAACTATTTGTTTCGACCTGAAAGAGCGTTTGAAATAACCACATGCATATGCAAGTTTTTTCGAGCTTTGATCAAAACAAACATACACATACACCCATCACTTGGTAAAAAAATCTCTATACAGTTTGTACAAATTTTAACAGTTTCCACAAATCATTAAATTTCATTCCTGAAGTAGATGATTCTAAAACATCCTATATCAAATTACATATTAAGCAATATCAGGCAACTGTTTTTCAATGAAATAAAATATGCCAAAATATTATATCATATTACAGAGCAAAATTACACTCACTAACTGACTCATCTGGTAAGCGCGAAGTATTGTTCCTTATTCCCAAGTTCAAAATAAAAGATCTCGTCAAAAAATATGCCCCTTTTGCTGCTCGGAACTGAAAGGACAATTACATCGCGTTCAAACAAAATGTATTTCTTTTCATTTATCAAATATCAAACCGTTATTTTTAGGAATCAACATCAACTACAATAATGAAAAGTAATACACTCCTATGGACATGATTAAATGCAAATATTACATACAGTATAACAAAACATACCTTCTAGTACTACTGTATATCCCTTTGTATCATAAATGACAAGAGAAGGGATGACATGCAATATGCAATTCGAAAATATACCATATACATGTTTACAAGAAAATACACCATATATATTTTTACATGTACAGCTTCCAATGCGCTTTGAATTTTTTTCCCATCATGCTCAG
>NC_061860.1:15346367-15351367 GCF_019202785.1 Penaeus chinensis
TTATACTATATATACATATATACATATACATATGTATATACACACATTTGTATGTATATTTGTATATACGTATATTTATATATATGTACTCATACACACATTTGTACATACATAATATATATGTGTGTGTATGTATATATATGAATATATATATATACATATATACATATACATATGTATATACACACACATTTGTATGTTTATTTGTATATACGTATATTTATATATATGTACTCATACACACATTTGTACATACATAATATATATGTGTGTGTATGTATATATATGAATATATATATATATATATATATATATATATATATATATATACATATAAATGTGTATATGTATGTATATACATATATACATATATATTCGTGTGTGTGTGTATATACATATATATATATATATATATATATATATATATATATATATATATATATATATACATATAAATAACATACATATTATACATATGCATTTGTGTACATATATGTATATATTTACATATACATATATATGTGTATATATATATATATATATATATATATATATATATATATATATGTATATATATATATATATATATATATATATATATATATATATACACACATATACGTGTGTGTGTGTGTTTATATATTTATATGTACACGCCCACATAAATGTATGTATTTATATGTATACACCCACATATATATATATATATATATATATATATATATATATATATATATATATATATATATATATGTATTTATATGTAAACACCCACATACATATTTATATGTACCTATAAATGTACGTATGTATGTGTATGTATATATGTATGTATATTTATGTGTATGCATGTATACATGTGTATGTATGTATATATGTATGCATGTATGTATGTATATATGTATATTTATGTATGTATATGTATATATGTATATGTATATACATATATAATTTATATACATATTTATATACATACATATATATACTTATATATGTATTTATAAATATATTTATAATAATTTATGTGTCTGTATGTATACATGTATGTATACTCATTTGTACATACATATAATATATACATATATGTGTATGTGCGTGGGTGCGTGTGAGTGTGTCTGTATGTTTATACACATACACATTTATACTTACACACACACACACACACACACACACACACACACACACATATATATATATATATATATATATATATATATATATATATATATATATATTATTCCTTGATCTTTTGCTTGTATCTGAATCAACGACTGAACTGTTTATATCAAAAGTATATTACAGTTGTTGGTTTGATTTTTTTTTTTTTTTTTAAGTCAAAAGTGCCTAGTTGATTCCATTTTTTTATTCCTCTCATATTTTGCTTGCATTTATATAAACAACTAGTTGCTTTATATGTATGAATATACCACAGTTGTTTTTATCAATTTTGTTGTTTTGCCAAAAGGCTTTATTGCGTAATCTGCCATGCAAGCGCCAAGGTAATTCCATTTTATAAATTATATATTTTACAACATCCCATCTCTTATCTTTTTATTTCTGAATATTTGCCTTTAATTCTAAATGCACACCGTTGGTCGTTTTACTATCAATAAGATAATTCACAATATAATAAGGCCCCACTCACAATTCGTTTTCCTTAAATTGATTTAATTTGCCGTTTCTCTGATATTATAGGTTTAAGACTCCAAGAAAAAAAATATATGGAATATACTGATACTATGGATAGTAAGTACGATGTTCACTCTTACTCTCCTCATACTCTCTCCCTTTCTTTCTCTCGCTCGCTCGCTCTCTCTCTCTCTCTCTCTCTCTCTCTCTCTCTCTTTCTATATATATATATATATATATATATATATAAATATATATATACTTATATGTATATATGTATAAATATGTGTATACATTTGTATGCATAGAGAGTGAGAGAGAGAGAATGACAGCATTCAATTTTAAAGTGAACTATTACACAGGGTTCGCCACCGGCAAAAAGGACCTATTCCATTATGAAAAAAAAATATTACCAATAATATACACCATCTTAATATTGTATTCACAAATAGACCCTTTGGCAATATATCATTATGTCCTCATTTCCCCCAAGTCCATGTCATAGATAAAAGTGGGATATTGCAAAATGTTTTATTGTAGGAATGGAATCCACTCGGTACTTACAGGGCAGATTGCGTAATAAAAATATTATCAAATAGTTAAAATACAAATATAATTCATTTATAAATGTAAGACGGAATAGTTTTTGATTGTAATACAAGCGATGACAGTATCATCTGGAAAAAATCAAGCATTTCACTCACTGATTGCTGTGTCCATTTGAAGGAGAGGCTTATAGCTTGGCGATGGACAAGTGCTCTCCACCTTGACTGGCAGCGGCACAGGAACAGGCAGCGGCAGCGGAAGCGGAAGTGGCAGAGGGAGAGGCAACACCACTGGCAACTTCTTCAGCAGCGGCACAGCCTTCTTGAGGAAGAGAAGGCCAGGCGCACTTCGTTTCACTTGGTTGCGAAGGGATTCACTTGTGTGGAGGTCCGGCAACGTGGAGGAGCTTGTGTCATCAGCTGTTTGTTGGTCCGTCTGGGCTGCAAGAAAGAGGACCTAAACTAAAGCGAAAACAAGAACCTTCATTGTGTTGATGGATCCAAGACTATAAAGTTCGAATAACTGAATGAGTCATTATCTTTTTATTTAAGAACACCGCAGAGTTTCCGTGCGTGGAAGCTGTTGGGATACGTGAGTAGTTAGGTGACTCGAAGTAACTGGGGAAGATAGTGGTGAGTTATACATAGTTTCATCATATACCATTTGTATGCATATGAATGCGTGTATGTATATATTGATACATATATACACATAAGTGTATACATTGATTCATATATATATACATATGTGTATCTATACATACATATGTATGTGCATATATATACATTCATATTTTCCTTTATATATTATGCATACATATTTTCACACATCTGCATGCATATTGTTATATATTATTACATATGTACATACATATTCATACATATATACCTATTCATAAATATATACATACATATTCATACATATATACATACATATTCATACATATATACATACATATTCATACATATATACATACATATTCATACATATATACATACATATTCATACATATATACATACATATTCATACATATATACATATTCATACATATATACATGCATATGTTTATATTTGAATACATATATACATGCATGTTTTTTATATATTAATACATACATACATAAATATTCGTACATATATACTTATTCATACATATATAAATACATATTCATACATGCATACATACATATATACATACATATTCATACATGTATACATACATATATACATACACATTCATACATGTATACATACATATATACATACATATTCATGCATGTATACATACATATATACATACATATTCATACATGTATACATACATATATACATACATATACATACATGTATACAATCATATATACAAACATATTCATACATGTATACATACATATATACATACATATTCATACATGTATACATACATATATACATACATATTCATACATATATACATACATATTCATACATATATACATACATATTCATACATATATACATACATATTATACATATATACATACATATTCATACATATATACATACATATTCATACATATATACTACATATTCATACAATATATATCATACATATTATATACATTTCATACATATATAGCATACATATTCATAGATATATGCATACGTATTACTTTGTATAATACATATTCATAATATATACATCATATTTCATACATATATACATACATATTATACATATATCAATTACAATATTATACAAATTCATACATTATACATCATATTCATACATGATACATCATATTCATACATATACATACATTATTCATACATATTATACATACATATTCATACATATATACATACATATTCATACATATATACATACATATTCATATATATACATACATATTCATACATGTATAATACATATTCATACATGTATACATACATATTCATACATGTATACATACATATCATACATTCGTGGATACATACATATTCATACATATATACATACATATTCATACATATATACATACATATGCATACATGTATACATACATATTCATACATATATACATACATATTCATAGATATTCATACATATATACATATATATTCATACACATATACATACATATTCATAAGAATATATACTTTTTAGATTGAAATAAAATATTCCAGTTAATCATCTGGATAAAGATGTTGCTGATTAAAGACGGGAAATGAAGGAAAATAATTCTTAGTTTGTCTTTAGATCTAGGAACCGTTGTATGCGTAATAGATATAAATATCTCTGGATAAGAGAGAAATTGGATTGGTCTCGCACTGAGGAAGAGCTTGATGGAAAATGTAATGAAGGGGAAATAGAAGGATTGGAATCCATTCTGACCTCATGAAGACTCCTCTCTGGACATGAAGGAAATTCGGAAGCAGGAAGAGGCACGGGATGCGTGAGTGCAATAACTTGATCCTTTCGCTCTCAAGGTGAAGCGTTCTTCTGGTTCCGTCTTTTACTCCTTTCAATCACATACTCCCTCCTGCACCCCCCCCCCCCCTCCCCTTCTCTCTTCCTCTCACCCACACATCCTTTTGTTGGCTCTTTAAGCGGATGCGAGTCCGTTGTTAGAGTAGCAGACCAGCAAATGATGTACGAGGTCGTAGAGAGAAAGGGTAGCATTCACTGAAGAACAAAGGTAAATGGAATGCTTCAGTGAACACATACACGAGAACGTGAACACAAAGATTAAAATATATATACATATATATTGTTTATATGTATATATGTATGTATGTATATATATACTTGTATTGCTCTCCTGTGTACTCTCCTGTTGCATAG
>NC_061860.1:15373175-15375675 GCF_019202785.1 Penaeus chinensis
ACTCCCAACACCCCCACACTGCCTCTTTCAACCTCCACACCCACCACCTCATCCCCCTCTCCCCCCTCTCACCCCCCCCCCCCAATTCCCATACAGCTTTCCCACACCCGACGCCTTCGTATCACGGGCGTGGTGAGGCGGGTGCGGGCGTGGGTGTGTGTATGTGGAAGGGGGGGGGGGGGTAGGAAGAGGTCACGCGGAAATAGCAAGGTCAAAGGTCACACTACCAGCGCTCTAGCCGAGGTCACACGCCGCTCGACCGGCCGGGGGGATCACGGTAGGGGGGGGGGGGGCGTCAAAGAGCTTTTCATCTTTAGCTCAAAGGGAGGCTGAGGGCGGGGGGGGGGGGGGGGGGGGCAATCTCTCTCTCTCTCTCTCTCTCTCTCCCTCACTCTCTCTCTCTCTCTCTTTCTCTTTCTCTCTCTCTTTCTCTCTCTCTCTCTCTCTCTCTCTCTCTCTCTCTCTCTCTCTCTCCCTCTCTCTTTCTTTCTCCCCTTTATCTTCTCTCTCTTCATATCTATATATTTTTCTCCTTCTCTATGTCTGTTAATCCCTCTTTTTTATTTCCCTCTTTCATTCTTCTTTCCTCCTCCTCCTCTTTCTCTATTCCAGTGCCTCTTAGAGAGTGCCAAAGCAGATGGGGAAGAGGAAAAGTGGAAAGAGGAAGAAGGGAGAGAGGAAAAGAGGGAGAGGGAAGGGAAGAAGAGGAATACGGAGGAGAAAGAAGGGAGGGAGGGAAGGAAGGAAGAAGGGAAGAAGGGAGGGGAGGAGGAGGAGGAGGAGGAGGGAAGGAGCACTCTCTGTTTGTGTGTCTGTCTCTATCTATCTCCCTCCCTCCCTCCCTTTCTCCCTCCCTCCCTCCCTCCCTCCATCCACCCATCCATCCATCCATCCATCCTTCCATCACTCCTTCCATCCATCCATCCCCATCCACCCATCCATCCCTCATTCTCTTCCTCTATCTCTCTCTGTTACACTCCTCTCCTCCCTCTCTCTCCCTCTCTCCCTCTCTCTCCATTTCGTGTTTTTTTTTCTCTTTTTTTTTCTGTCCGGAAATTCTCGTTTTCTATGCCATTCCCGGACCAGCTACCTGTTTCACTCCATGGCCAAGTCTTGTGCAAGAGGGGGGGGGGGGTGAGGGGGTGAGGGAGGCGGGAGGAGGGGGGGGAGACGGTGTGCAGGAGGAGAGAATGAAATAGGGGGAGGAAGGAGGTGAAGCGAGAGGGAGGGATATATATGTATATACATATGTATATATATAGACAGAGAGGGAGAGAGAGAGAGAGACAGAGAGAGAGAGAGAGAGAGAGAAGAGAGAGAGAGAGAGAGAGAGAGAGAGAGAGAGAGAGAGAGAAAGAGAAAAAGAAAGAGAGAGAGAGAGAAAATTGATAGATAGAAAATAGATAGACAGATAGATAGATGAACAGACACAGGAGGTGGAGCGAGTAAGATAAATAATTAGATATATATATACAGATAGACAGATAGATAGATAGATAGATAGATAGATAGACAGATAGATACATAGATAGATAGATAATTAGATAGATAGATAGACAGATAGATACATAGATAGATAGATAGATAGATAGATAGACAGATAGATAGATAGACAGATAGATAGATAGATAGAGAGAGAGAGAGAGAGAGAGTACTACTTATCGTGAGAAATGTATACATACATATAAAGAGAGAGAAACAGAGAGATGGAGGAGGGGAGGGATGCCAGTGTTAATAGGAAGGTGAGCGGCCATGGGGTACGAGGGGGAGGAGGGGGTGAGAAAGAGGAGGAGGAGGAGGTGGATAATGAGGAGGAGGAGGAGGAGGAGGTGGATGAGGAGCGTTAGGAGAAGGGGGAGGAGAAGGAGGAGGAGGAGAAGGTAGACGAGGAGGAGGAAGAGTAGGAAGAGGAAGAGGAGGAGGGGGGAAAGGAGGAGGAGGAGGAGGAGGAGGAGGAAGAGGAGGAGGAGGAGAACGAGGAGGAGGAAGATGAAGAGGAGGGGAAGGGGGAGTAAAAAGAAAATGAGGGGGAGGAAGAAGAGGAGGAAGGGGAGAAGGAGTAGGTGGAAGAGGAGGAGGGAAGACGTAGGGGGAGTAAGAAGAAAAAGAGCAGGAGGAGGACGAGGAAGAGGGAGGAGGAAGGAGGGAGAGGAGGAGGAGTCGTAGGGAAAGAATAAGAGGAGGAGGAGGGGAGGGGAAGGATGAGGAGGAGAAGGAGGAGGAGGGGAAGGTAAGGAGGAGGAGAAGGAGAGGAGGGGAAGGAGGAGGAGGAGGAGGAGGGGAGGGGAAGGAGGAGGAGAAGGAGAGGATGGAAAGGAGGAGGAGGGGAGAGGAAGGAGGAGGTTAGGAGGGGAGGGGAAGGAGGAGGAGGAAGAGGGGAGGGGAAGAAGGAGGAGGGGAGGGAAGGGGAAGAAGGAGGAGGAGGAGGAGGAGGGAGGGCAAGGAGGAGGAGGGAAGGGAGGAGAGGAGGAGGGGAGGGAGAAGGAGGAGAGGAGGAGGA
>NC_061860.1:15380675-15383175 GCF_019202785.1 Penaeus chinensis
AGAGTAAAGATAGGAAAGTAAGAATAAACAATAAAAACTACCAAGAGAAGAAGAAAAAAAAATAGAGAAATATTTATAGAAGGGAAAAAATATATTTCGCAAAAAAAAAAAAAAAAATAGGAAAAAAGAGGGAGGGAAGGAAGAATGATGAAAAAGAGAGGAATATGAAGATAGATAGATAGATAGGTAGGTAGATAAATAGATAGGTAGATAGGTAAGTAATAGATAGATAGATAGATTATATAGACAGATAGTAAGATAGAAAGATTGATGGATAGATAAATAGATAGATATGTAGATAGGCAGAGAGAAAATAGATTTAAAAAAATAAATAGAAAACCAATAGATAGACAGACAAACAAAAAGACAGATAGACAAATAAGAGACATAATAAAGGATAGACAGACAGACAGACAAAAAGATCGTTAGGAAGACATATAGACAGATAAGAGACAGAATGAAGCATAGAGAAAGAGAAAGAACGAGCGACAGTGCAATAAGCGATAAGCGCTCGCTAGCCCACGAAGACATAATCGTTAACCACGGAGCGCTATAACGAGCAGTTTTCGCTCGTCTCGCGCGTTCGTTATTCAACAAAGCCGCGTCCCATATTCAACCTGTCAGCTGGTCGGCCAAGGAGGGACGGGGGCGGGGGGTGGGGGTGAGGGGGGGAGGGGTGATTGGGGGTTGGAGGGGGAGGGGAAGCGAAAGGGAGATCGGGGGAAGGGAGAGAGAGGGACAGGAAAGGAGGAAGGGAGAGGGAGAAGAAAAGGAAGAGGGGGGAGGGATAGAAGGAAAAGGGAGAGAGGGAGAAGAGAGAGGGGGGAAGGGATAGAAGGGAAGGGATAGAAGGGAAAGGGAGAGAGGGAGAGGGGAGAGGGGGAGAGGGATAGAAGGAAAAGGGAGAGAGGGAGAAGGGAGAGGGAGACAATGGTTGGTTGGAAGAAGGATAACAGGGTGGCTAGAGGGGGGGGGGGGGGTAAGGAAAAAGGGGGAAGGGAGATATATAAGGGAGAGAGGGTAAGGGGGAATGGAGGAGGGTTTAGAGTGCAGGGGAAAGGGAGGGGAGGAAAGGGTATGGTTGAGAGAGGGAGGCTAAGGTAAGGGAGAAAGGGAGGGGGAAGTAATGGGCTAAAGGGACTGTGTTAAGGGAATGAGAAGAGTGGTCACGGAAGGGGGGGGGGGGAGAAGGTGAGAGGAGGGATAAGGAGAAGGGAATAAGTGAAGGTAGTAATAGGGGGGGGGGGGGTAGAGACGAGCTAAAGGGCGTGGAAGGCGAAGGAGGAGGTGGCAAAGGAAGGAAATAAAGGGAGGAGGATTGAGAGGAATGGGGCTAAGGAGCAGGACTGATGAAGGGGGAAGCTGAGCGGGCTAAGGGGTTCGAGGAGTAGGAGCAGGAGGAGGAGGAAGAGGAGGAAGAGGAGGAGGGGAAGGGGGAGGAGGAGGAGGAGGAGGAGGAGGAGGAGGAGGAGGAGGAGGAGGAGCAGGAGAAGGAGGAGGAGGAGGAGGAGGAGGACCAGGAAGAGGAGGAGGAGGAGGAGGAGGAGGAGGAGGAGGAGGAGGAGGGGAAGGGGGAGGAGCAGGAGGAGGAGGACCAGGAGGAGGAAGAGGAGGAGGAGCAGGAGGAGGAGGAGGAGGGGAAGGGGGAGGAGCAGGAGGAGGAGGAGCAGGAGGAGGAGGAGGAGGAGGAGGAGGAGAAGCAGGAGGAGGAGGAGCAGGAGGAGGAGGAGGAGAAGGAGGAGGAAGAAGAGGACAACCAAGGGGCACGGGAGGCTAAGAGACAAGCGGCAGAAGGGAAAAGGGGCAGGAGAGGCCAAGGGGCTAAAGGGCAAGAGACGAGAGAGGCCAAGGGAGAGAGGAGCTAATGGGCTAAGGGCGAGGTAGGAGGCGTGAGAAGCTAAGGGGCGGCGTCAGGGCGAGGAGTCAAGCCCTTTCTAAGTGGCTCACGAGGCGTCGGGACTTTTGTCTGGCTTCTCTCCCTTCGTCTGCCGGCGGCGCTGAGGGAGGAGGGAGATGCGACGGAGATAATGCGGCGGACAGGAGGATGTATTGGGAGGAAGGATATATTGCAGCGTACGCACGCACACGCATAGCCTGTGTCTATATTTTTGTCTCTGCCTATATATGTGTATATATATATATATATATATATATATATATATATATATATATATCTATGTGTGTGATATGGATATATATATATACATGTATACATATACATTATATATATATATATATATATATATATATATATATATATATATAAATATATATATATATATATATATATATATATATATATAGAGAGAGAGAGAGAGGAGAGAGAGAGAGAGCGAGAGAGAGAGAGAGAGAGAGAGAGAGAGAGAGAGAGAGAGAGAGAGAGAGAGGGAGAGAGAGAGAGAGAGAGAGAGAGAGAGAGCGAGAGAGAGCGAGAGAGAGAGAGAGAGAGAGAGAGAGAGAGAGAGAGAGAGAGAGAGAGAGAGAGAGAGAGAGAGAGAGA
>NC_061860.1:15402954-15405169 GCF_019202785.1 Penaeus chinensis
ACATTGCCTTGTTTGATGCTGCAACCAATGTGCAAGCTGTTCTCCCTTCTGTATCTCCTCAGAGCTGAACAAAAGTCCAACACGTCTCCCGTCAGCCCGCCGAAAATGTCACCGTTCAGGAACACAAGAGGCGAGTTCAAGTCTTGCATGTTGCTGAGGACCGTGACATTCATCTGTGTTAGCAGAGTCTTCACTCGCTCTTCATCTTCCACTCGTGAGAGCTGACATGCGACAGTGAGTTGCATGACTCTACCGACATTGTGATTATCCGGCGTTTAGATAGGGCAGATGAAACCCTCTTGACTTATGTCATAGTGAATATCGGAAGTGGTCTTGAATAAGGTCTTATGCTCCTAAAGACGGCGTATTTAACTGTAAAATGCTAGTGTGTTTAGGGTCTCCACAGGTTGCGACAGTCCTGTGCGTTTAAACTGGCCTGCTTGGGTCATGCCATGCCCGACCAAATGGGTAAGAACTTTGGTGATCGGGTCATATAGGAACTGCCAAAGATTCTCATGATAATGTCGCCTCTGCCCTTCCTGTAGTCTGAGAAAAGGTGGCACCTTTTCTTCGTTGATATCTTTCACCGGCCTCTTATAGAAAATGTCTTTTTCGATTCTATGAAATTGCTATTGTATAATGTTGTTGATCTGATCTTCAAGAATTTACCCGGGCCCTTGAACCATATGATTCTCCAGATTATCGGGGTTGTCAAAAGGTCGAGATCCTTCCAGCGCAAGGAGAAGCTGGTTGGCCATGTAGCACAGGTAGAGGGCCTTCTTGGTCGGTTCGCCGTCAACATGAGGCAGCATCTTCTCGCCAATCACTTCCAGAGTGTTTTCCAGCTTGGAGACTTTGAAGTTCTTAATTATAGGAACTACGTTCACAGTCTCTTGAGAAGCCTTTAAGCACATATTTACCCTTTTCAACGACTGTGAAGTAGTCAGTCCTCTTTTCAGAATCTGCTCGACTTGTCGAATATCGGCTCCGAATAGAGACACAAAGTGCGCAAGGGGATAGGCTTTACTTACGTCTGTGCTGCGTCCCAAATTAACCAATAAAGTGTCCTCCTACAAGCAGACTCTGGTGGAAAAAGCCAGTTTCCCACGATGGCTGATCACTTTCGCCTCCGCCTCCTGCTCTCCCTCGCCCAGCTCATAGACAATGAGTTTGTTCTTCCGTCTCGTCTTCGACATCAGGAGGACCTTACGGTGGCCATTGATGACGAACGTGCCGCTGAATTTATCTTTAGATCGTTCCGTACACAACTTGCTACCTACCATGACAGGGAGACTGCACAAGTAGATTTCCTTCTGCCTCAGCTCATCGATCTCGCCTCTGAGCTGTTTCGCGGACGACGCCGTGCACATCAGAGGGACTTCGTAGGTCTCCCCGCGCACGAGGCAGTCCTTCAGACAAGTGGGCTCTCCCCACGTGATGTTGGACAGTATCAACACCTACTCGATATTTTCCGTTAACGGAATTTTGAAGGTCTTCTGGAAATTCGCTAACACATCGACGAAGTTGTTATAGCTGTTGAGTATTATATTGTTTGGCGGTCGTTCACTCAAATAGTACTCAATAAACTTATCATGGATGCCTTCCACGGGCGCGAGCTGTGACACCGCGAGCAAGCGACGGCGATAGGGCTCGTCCTCCCACTTGGCCTGGCGCTCCTTCGCCGTCTCGGGGCGCTTCGCCGCCGAGGCCACTTCAGACTGGCTGCTGGTGTCCATCCTTTGGCTGCGTTCGGCGGCCGCGGGGAATGGGGTGTCCGGTGGAGAGGTTGCGGACTTGCGTGCCTATGTTTGTATGTATGTGTTTGTGTGTTTATGTCCCGTGATGTGTGTGTGTGTTTGTGTGTGTGTGTGTGTGTATGTGTTTGTGCGTGTGTGTGTTTGTGTGTGTGTGTGTGTGTGTGTGTGTGTGTGTGTGTGTGTGTGTGCGTGTGTGTGTTTGTGTTTGTGTGTGTGTGTGTGTGTCTGTGTGTGTGTTTGTGTTTGTGTGTGTGTGTGTGTGTGTGTGTGTCTGTGTGTGTGTGTGTGTGTGTGTGTGTGTGTGTGTGTGTGCGTGTGTGGTGTTTGTGTTTGTGTGTTTGTGTGGAGTTGTGTGTCTGTGTGGTGTGTTTGTGTTTTGTGTTTGTGTGTGTGTGTGTGTGTCTGTGTGTGTGTGTGTGTGTTTTATATCCCATGAAGTAGTGCAGGTATTTGTCGTT
>NC_061860.1:15422769-15425566 GCF_019202785.1 Penaeus chinensis
AAAAAAGGAATAAGTAAAGAGAGAAAAAGTAAAAAAGGAATAAGTAATAAGAGAAAAAATGCAGAAATAAAAATGAATGATACAAGAGAGGAAAGAAGAAGAGGAGAAGGGAAGGGGAAGAAGAAGAAGAGGAAAAGAAGGCGGAGGAGAGTGAAAAAAGCTATGTAGAAAAGGGGGGGGGGGGCGAGGAGGAAGAGACGAAAAAAGATGAAGATAAAAAAAAACGGAGAACAGGAAAGAGGAAGATAAAAAGAAGAACAGGAAAGACGAAAAAAAACAAAAAACAAGAATAAAGAGGAAGACAAAAAGGAGAAGAACACGAAAGACGAAGACAAAAAAAAAAAGAAGAATAAAGACAAAGAAGAAAAAAAAAGAACACGCAAGAGAAAGGGACGAGTACGAGAAAAAAAGGCCACCCTTGGAAGGACATAAAAGCCTGCAGGAGCCCGGGAGTCGCCGCCGACCGGGTCCTCGGCGCTCCCGAAGCCCCAGCCTCCCGACGGGCCGTGTGACCGCGTCGACTCGGTTCCTCGCGGCGCCCGATCTGGTCCCGTAATCGTATTCATGAACTTTATCTTTTATTTCTCCGTTTGACTCGAGAGAAGAAGAAGGAACGACCGCGGGGTCAACATTGTTCGTTTATTGTTCGTTAGTCCCGTGCGCTCGGAAGGAGGGCTGTCTATTTCTTTTCTTAGGTTTTGGCTATTTATTATTACCATTATTATTATTATTATTATTATTATTATTATTATTATTATTGTTATTATTATCATTATTATTGTAATTATTATTATTATCATTATTATTGTAATTATTATTATTATTATTATTGCAATTATTATCACTATCATCACCATTACTATCATCACCATCATCATCATTATTATTATTTTATCATCAGTTGTAGTAGTAGTAGTAGTAGTAGTAATACTAGTACTCATATCATCATAATCGATATTATTATAATTATACTTATTATTACTAGTAGTAGTAGTTATAATAGTATCACAAATACCTAATGACCAAAGCTCCGTAATTCGATATATCGTTAACCAATGCCGCCGGGGAAAATGAATAAAAAGTGGGGAAAATGCTGTGCTCATTTTCGATATGTTTTGTGAAATGTCTCAGCACATAGATGGCTCTGCTAGTGCTTAGCCACAAAGGAGTCAATTGGTAGACCTTTTAAATGGTAATTAATGATATCATTTCGGACGTCGCTAAATTGCGTCATCATTTTTGGAATATCATTACGTCATCATTCTCCGTCAATTTCACACTACTCATTGTATCCGGAATAATCATGCAGTTATTATCATAAGTTTACATCTAGAAAATCAGAATAATGAAGAATGGAAGGAGAAAATAATGGGTGTTTATCCGACGGTCTGTCTGTCTGTTTTTATGTTTATTTGTCTGGCTATTTGATTATTTATTTACCAGTCTCTTTGCTGCTCTCTCTCTCTCTCTCTCTCTCTCTCTCTCTCTCTCTCTCTCTCTCTCTCTCTCTCTCTCTCTCTCTCTCTCTCTCTCTCTCCCTCTCTCTCTCTCTCTCTCTCCTCTCTCTCTCTCTCTCTCTCTCTCTCTCTCTCTCTCTCTCTCTCTTTCTCTCTTTACACACACACACACACACACATATATGTGTGTGTATATATATTTATGGATGGATATGTATATATGTATGTGTGTGCGTGAATATATATATATATATATATATATATATATATATACTTATATATATACATACATGTATATATGTATATATAAACATATATATATACATATATATATATATATATATATATATATATATATATGCATGTATGTATGTATATATATCTATGTATCTCTCTATATATATACAGATAAATTCAGGTAATGATTAATTAATAAATATTGAACAGTAATCCAAAAGACAAACAAGCAAACAGATAAACAAAAAGAAGCATAAACAAACTCCAACGCAAACGCCTCCCCCCCCCCCCCTCCCCGCTCGGAAGCCGTGGCCGAGGAGGATCGAATTCCACATCAAGAGGTTTCGAATAACTTACCTTATTTCCCCCCTCCCCTCCCTTCTCCCCCTCCCGTACGCTGAAGGAGGAGGGGGGGGGGGGGGGCATCTGCCTTTATCATTTTGCCTTTTTATCACTTTTCCCTCTCTTGCCCCCTTTTTTTTTTTTTCTCTCTCTCTCTTTCTCTCTCTCTTCTTGTCCCTCTTTTCTTCTAATCTGTCTGTCTGTCTGTTTCTTTCTTTTTTTTTTTCTCTCTCTCTCTCTCTCTCTCTCTCTCTCTCTCTCTCTCTCTCTCTCTCTCTCTCTCTCTCTCTCTCTCTTCTCATCTCTCCTCTTCTCTCTCTTCTTTCTCTCTCTCTCTCCCTGTCCCCCCTCCCCCCCTCTTTCTCTCTCTCTCCCGCCCTACCCTCTTTCTCCCACCCTCCCTCTCTCCCCCCCCTCTCCCTCCCTCTCTCCCACCCCCCACTCTTCTCACGCTCTTACACCTGCCATCACAAACTCCTCTCCCCCCTTCCTCTTTATCTGAATCTGTTATCCATTATCCGGAATGATAGCACATAGACTCGTCAGCGAGAGACAGGAGTTTCTTTGATACGGTATCTGACCTCCCCCCTCCCCTCTTTCGCCCCTTCCCCCCCCCCCTTCCTCCCTTCCTTCCCTTCCCCCCTTCCACTTCTCTTATCATCCTTCGTCTTCTGTTTCTCTTCTGTTCATCTATTTCCTTCTTCGTTGTTTCGTTCGCATTGTTTTTTCTTCAGTGCTCGACCAAGGCGTTGTGAAATGAT
>NC_061860.1:15435666-15443166 GCF_019202785.1 Penaeus chinensis
ATTTTATATATATATATATATATACATACATATTTTTACATTTATATAAATATATTTTTACATACATATATATATATATATATATATATATATATACTCACACACATATATATATACATATATATTTTTACAAATATGTGTATACATACTTTTACATATATATATTCGTAGATATACATACGTATATATATATATATATATATATATATATATATATATGTCAACACACATATATATGTATATATATATATATATTTCAAATGTATAAATATATACATGCATAGTTTTACATATAGAGAAATATATACATTTATATTCATGCATCTATATAAATATATGTACATATTTTGGTATATATATAAATGTATACCTACATATTGTTGCATAAACATTATCTATACAATTTTTTACACACACACATATATATACATATATATATATATATATATATATATATATATATATGTGTGTGTGTGTGTGTGTGTGTGTGTGTGTGTATAAAAACACATACATAATTTTACTTATATATACGTATACATATTTTAACATATACACATTTCAGTATATATATATATATATATATATATATATATATATATATATATAAATTCACACTTATATATGCATATTTTAACATGCATATATTTATATGAATAAATATATTCCGTATGTTATATTCATGTATACACATACTTATTTTTATATGTATATACGAATATATATACATATGTGCATATATTTATAAATATGTATATACATATTTTTACACACATATGTATGCATATGTATTTTCTTTACGCATATACATATATTCATACATAACTTTAGGAATATATACTACATATTTGTATATCTATATACATGAATGTGTTCATGTGTTTATGTTTATATATATATATATATATATATATATATATATATATATATATATATTTATATATATGTATATATATATATATATATATATATATATATATATATATATGTATGCATGTATATATGTATGTATATGTAATTACGTATGTATACGTATATACATACGTACTTACATATACATGTATGTATATATATGTAAATATCTATATGTCTATATATATATACACACTTCTACGTACATATGATATATATATATATATATATATATATATATATATATATATATATATATGTATATATATATATATATATATATATATTTATATATATAAATATATAAATATATGTATATATATATGTGTGTGTTTGTGTGTGGGGAGGCGTGTGTGTGTATGTGTGTTCCATGCCAGGAACTAATTGCGAAAATAATGGATAATGATCTATTACCCAAAAGTCTATTTGTGAATACTTGGCGTCAGTTGTTTATACATAAAATTGATATAAACTATTGGTAATGAGAACTTTCACGATGGAAAAGGCCTCATTTTCTGTTCACTTTTTGAAATTTAAGCTTGTTAATTCTTTCACGCTCTGTCTGTCTGTCTCTCTCTCAATATGTTTATGTATATATCAATCCCTTTCTTTTATCTCTTTCTTTCTATATATAAACAAAATACAAAACAAGGAAAACGAACTAATACTAAGTGGGCAAATTGAGAACAAATGTTCATAAATAAATATCTTGGTATTACATTATTATCCGTTATTGTCTCAGTAAGTTCCCCGCGTTCTATTATGAACAAGATACTGAACTTGCTAAAAAAAAATAAAAAACTGCGAATGTCTAAAATTGTCTATGAATAATACTATGAATAATATGCATATGTATGTATATATGTATATATTTATATGTATATATTAAGCACACGTATTTTACATATATATATATACATATATTAGGTATATTAAGCTTGCATATTTTTACATATATATATATATACATTTATATCAATATCTTAGCATTTATACATTTTTTACATACAAACATATTTTACACATATACACGCACACACACCACACACACAAAGATATATATATATATATATATATATATATATATATATATATATATATATGTATATATATATATATATATATATAAATGCATATATATGTATGCATGTATATATACATAATCATATATATATATATATAAATATATATATATATATATATATATATATATATATATATATATATATATGCATGTGTTTTTACATACATGTACATAAATTCTTTTATATATACATATATATACGTATTTATGCATATCTTAACATATATATAAATATATATATACATATATATTACGTACATTAAACATATATATATCACATACTTATACATATATACATATATATACACATTTTAACTAAGACACACACATATATGTATGTATATATTTATATATGTACATATACACACACATACATTTATTACGTATATTAAACACATATTTTTACATCTATATTGCATATATATTTATTTACATGTATGTATAAACATACTTATTTTTACATATATATATCATATATATTTATTCACATGTATGTATAAACATACTTATTTTTACATACATATATCTATATACATATATATATACATATATATACATATATCTATATACATATATATATACATATATATACATATATCTATATACATATATACACATATTCATATATATACATATATAGACGTATATATATATACATATATATATATATATATATATACATATATATACATACATATACATATATACAAATATACATATATATAAATATATATACATATATATATATACATATACACATATGTACTCATATATAAACATATATACGTACATATATACATACATATATGCACTTATTTATATATATATATATATATATATATATATATATATATATATATTTCTACACACATTCTCACACATATAAATGTATGTGTATATATGTACATATGTATGTAATTGTATCTATGCATACATTTATATTTATATGAGTATATACGTACTTATTTCTACATATTTATGATTATACATATATACATACATACATATGTACACACTTGTCATATAATTTTTTTTTTTTTTTTTTTTACGGACACATATTTATGTATGTATATGTTTATATGCATGCAAATATATGTATACATATGCATACATATATTTTCATATATAAATATATTTTTACAAATATTCATACAGTTTTCTATATATACTGATATATATATATATAAATATATATATATATATATATATATATATGTCTATACATATATACACATATTTTTGCCTATACATATGTTTCGTATATTTACATGTATATACATACATATTTCCACATATATTTGTGTTTATATATTTATATATATATATATATATATATATATATATATATATATATATATATATTTGAATTTACGTATGCATACTTATTTTACGCATTTATACATATGACTATTTTAACACACAAGTATATGTATGTATATATATACATATATATGTATATATGTTTACGTTTTGTAAGGGAGATATAAAACGAAAGGATTTGATTTTTTTTTATTGAAAAGATGGAATCTACTCAGCAGATTGCCTAATGAAAACATAGTATTTGAAATACAACCAAAGCTAACATCATTTTAAAAAGAATTCAGCATTTCACTCAATGATTATGCCTGAACTGCAAGCAAGGACAATATAATTTGAAAAAGAATTAACTCAATGGCTATGTTATCCATATGAAGGAGCAGGCTTATAGCTTGGTGACGGACGAGTGCTCTCCACCCTGACAGGCAGAGGAACAGGCAGCGGCAGTGGAAGTGGAAGTGGAAGTGGCAGAGGGAGAGGCAACACCACTGGCAACTTCTTCAGCAGCGGCAAGGCCTTCTTGAGGAGGAGAAGGCCAGGCGCACTTCGTTTCACTTGGTTGCGAAGGGATTCACTTGTGTGGAGGTGCGGCAACATGGAGGAGCTTGTGTCATCAGCTGTTTGTTGGTCCGCTTGGGCTGCAAGAAGGAGGACCGAAGCTAAGGTGATTGTTAGCAGCTTCATTGTGTTGATGGATCTAATACTATGAATTGACTGATAATAACTGAAAGAGACATTGACTTTTATTTAAGAACACCCCAGAATATCCCTTCGTGGAAGCGATTGGGATACGTGAGTAATTAGGTGACTGGGGAAGGTAGTTTAGAATTAAATGTATTATAATTTTACATTTATATACATATATATAATTTCACATATATATATACATATGTACTTATACATATATAAGCATATATATTTTTACATATATACACATATATAAATATATATATATTTTAGATATATATACAAATATTTTTTTACATATATATACATATATATTTTACATATATATATACATATATAGATTCTACATATATATACATATATATATTTGACATATATTTTTTGCATATATACATATATATATGTATATACATGTATATTTCTATATACATACATATATATATTTATATATACATATATATTTATATATATATATATATATATATTTATATATACATATATATTTATATATATACATATATATTTACATATATATATGCATATACATTTCTACATGCATATGCATATATATATTTACATATATATTTTTACATATATATTCCTATATATCTTTACATATATATACATATAAATATTTTTACTCATATGTGTATACATAATTTTACATATATACTTTTTCGTAGATATACATACGTATTTCCGCATATGCATATATATATATATATATATATATATATATATATATATATATATACATATTTTAAGACACACATATATATGTGTATATATATTTCAAATATATATATATATATATATATATATATATATATATATATATACATGAAAGGAAAACCGCCACAGTGAGAAAATAAAATAAAATTTTCTCACTGTGGCGGTTTTCCTTTCATATTTGTGTACACGTTACTGTGTTTGTCTTTGTGTCATATATATACATGCATAGTTTTATATATATACATTTATATTTATGCATCCATATAAATATACATACATTTTTTTGTATATATATAAATGTATACCTACATATTGTTGCATAAACATTATCTATACATATACACATATATATACATATATATATATATATATATATATGTGTGTGTGTGTGTGTGTATGTGTGTGTGTGTGTGCGTGTATGTGTGTGTTTGCGTATGTATAAACACACATACATAATTTTACTTATATATATGCATACATATTTTAACATATTTCAATATATATATATATAGGAGTGACCTAGGTTCGAGGCCAGGTCAGGGAGGATTGTTATACACCTATATCAATGCGGTATTGCATTATTCCATCTTTCATATATATATATATATATATATATATATATATATATAAATCCACACTGATGTATACATATTTTATTGTATATATATTTATATGCATAAATATATTCCGTATATTATATTTATGTATACACTTACTTATATTTATATGAATATACGAATAAATATACAAATGTATATATCAATATTTACATATATATACATACATACTTATATATGTACACTATTACATGTATGTATGTACATATATATACATATTTTTTTACATACTTATTCATATGTTTTTGCATATACATATATACGTTTTTGCATATACATATATATTTACGCATTTACATATCTTCATACATAACTTTAAGAATATATGCGTACATATATGCATATCTATATACATGCATGTTTTAACATACATGTGTTTATGTATATATCTGTATGTATTCATATACACATACGTATTTATATATGTATACATTTTATATATACGTGTTTATATACATATATATACACATAAATATACATATAGAAATATATGCATATACATATATATTAGTGTTCACTTCCGGGAAGTTCGGTAGATATGAAACGAGTGGTATTGGAAATCTTTTATTGAAAGAATAGAATGGACTCGGTATCTACATGACAGATTACGTAATAAAAACAACGAAATGATAAGATGCAATTGCTGTATATTCATAAATGAAAGGCAGTATAGTCTTTGACTGAAATGCAACCAATAATAGCTTGGCGATGGACGAGCGCTCTCCATCCTGATAGGCAGCGGCACAGGAACAGGTGTTGCCAGTGGCAACACCACTGGCAACTTCTTCAACAGCGGCAAGGCCTTCTTGAGGAGGAGAAGGCCAGGCGAACTTCGTTTCACTTGGTTGCGAAGGGATTCACTTGGCTTTTTATTTAAGTAAAAAAACATAGAATTTCCCTACGTAGAACCTGTTAGGATACGTGAGTAGTTATATGACATGAGGTAAGTCGGGAAGATAGTTGTAATATTTTGATTTGTATGTGTCTGCATATATTAATACACATATATGTTAATACATATATATATATATATATATATATATATATATATATATGTCTTTATCAATACATATATAGGTATATGTATTAATACAAATATATGTTTATATATACAAATTAGTATTTTCACACACACACACACGCATAGATAGATAGATAGATATATATTTACATATTTTTACATATATATATACATCCATATTTATTCACATATATACATCTATATTTCTTCATATATATATATATATATATATATATATATATATATACATATATATATATATTTGTATATATATATTCATATTTATTCATATATATACATTCATATTCATTCATATATATACATTTATATTCATCCATATATATACATTCATATTTATTCATGTTTTTACATATATGCATTCATATTTTTCTCATATACTCAGTGGAAGGAAACTGCTGTAATAATGAAAATATTGATAAGATTTAAATTAGCATTACAATTCGTCATTCTTTTTATATGCTACTGTGATATGCAAATGTAGGCAAATGCCTTTGGTTTCTATGAGCGTTTTACAATAAAAAGCTATACCAATGTTATTGAATTATTCATAGTACGAAATGAAATGGATGAGAGATCTTATTTCCGAATTTAGACATATGGCAATTTTAGACATTCACAGCTATTTTTAGCAAGTTCAGTACCGTGTTCTTAATAAAACGCGGGGAACTTACTGAGACAATAACGGATAATAATATAATACCAAGATATTTATTTATGAACATTTTTCCTCAATTTGCCCACTTAGTATTAGTTCGTTTTCCTCATTTTGAATTTTATATATAGAGAGAGAGAAAAAGAGAAAAAAAAAAGGAATTGATATATACATAAATATATAAACAGAGAGACAGACAGACAAAGAGTGACAGAATTAACCAGATTAAATCTTAAAAAGTGAACAGAAAATGAGGCCTTTTCCATCGCGAAAGATCTCATTACCAATAATTTATATCAATTTTATGTATAAACAACTGACGCCAAGTATTCACAGATAGACTTTTGGTTAATAGATCATTATCCATTATTTTCGCAATAAGTTCCTGGCATGGAACACACATGCACACACACGCATCCCCACACACAAACACACACACATATATACATATATATATATA
>NC_061860.1:15445666-15450666 GCF_019202785.1 Penaeus chinensis
GGTTTAGATGAAAGTAAAACAACAATCAGGCTACTAAATGTTGTATTTAAGAAATATAATCAACTCGGCCATTACATGAGAATAAAGCTTGGCCGTCTATTTAAATGCAAACAAAACATCAAAAATACATTATTTGAAATTGAATTTAGCATTTCAGTCAATGATTGTTGTGTCTGTACAGACGAGCAAGCTTTCATTTTGGCGATGGTTGTAAAGGGATCCACGTGCTTGGAGATGCGGCAAAGTCGCAAGAAGGCTCATGCACACATACACGTACACGCCCGCATACCAACGCACACACGCGTACGCACACACATATGAGCCCACTCAGGCCTATATACACGTACACACATATACACACACGCGAACGAGTGAGTCAGAGAATTTGAAGATCTTTGCGGATTTATATAGATGGTATTGTGCAGGAAAAGGCGAGTCGCACAGGGAAGTCTCGAAGCTAATTTGTTTGTGTTGATCAGTTTGATTTCTTCCTCTTTATGATTCTCTCAATTATTTGATTCCCTTTTGACCTACATCGGTCCACAGTGCCACAACAAATGAAAGAAAATATTTAGTCATAAAGATTTAGTTTAGTTTAGTCCTTTATTTACCACCCTGGCTAACTGCACAGGCGTGGGCAAGCTGTGGTACATTTAATGCATGGTCATAACATTACATAGTGGTATTTCATTTGAATTTTAGCCTATAACATTGTTATGATAAGTACTTTAACAGTTCAAGGAAAGGAACAATTGCACAGTCCTTTATCTACTCATCCGCCACGCCGGCATATAGCTTGGGCGCGGGAAAGCATTATTACATTTGATATGCGGTCATGTGATACTACATTCCAAATTTAGGACACAACATAGGTTTATCTTCTAAGACATCAGATGATAAGAAGTAGTTGCATAGTTCTCCGTACCTCATGCTAGGTGGTCTGGAAGGCTGTAACGCATGGCACTCTGATATATAATGTAATAGCGTTCGCTTATATTCTTCATTACACAATTTATACTTAGTTTCTTCGAAGAGATATGTGAAACCTGGTTGAGGAGCCCGTAGACTCCAAGCAGTTTAATTCTTATGGAGGCTGATTTCTATAACTTGAGCTCACCGCGACACTCTTTATAAACAAACATACTTTCGAAAGCCTCCAAGTAGCAGAGAAAATAAAGCATCTAGAAAGCTGAGAATTAGACGATCAACTTACACTTACAGGACAATAGAACTTCTAGATGATAAAGAATCAAGTAAATCAAGGGGACGTGAAAAAGTTTTATTGCCATGTAAGTGCTTTAAGTGTTTTCTTGCTTTTAAATCAGCAACTAAGCTGCTTTATATGTATGAATATATTACAGTTGTTTTATCGGTTTGATTGTTTTGCAATGTAAGTGCCGAAGTGATTCCATTCTTTCAATCAAATATTTTGCAATAAAATAGATTTACATCCAGATCATTTCCATATGATGAAGCGCATGGAATACTCTCATATCATCTTTGTGTACACGTTACTACATTGGATCTTACCTCCGGGTACGTCTGTTCCTCGACGTTTGCATAATGGGGGAAAAAATCGTATAAACTCTAAGGGACACCGCCAGCGAACTCC
Source organism: Penaeus chinensis (assembly GCF_019202785.1). Lineage (NCBI taxonomy): Eukaryota > Metazoa > Arthropoda > Malacostraca > Decapoda > Penaeidae > Penaeus > Penaeus chinensis. The sequence continues at coordinate 15,447,279 of NC_061860.1, forward strand.
CACACGCTTCCATGGTCACCGCCGGCGAAACGGACCCGTTGTGTATGAAACACAAGTAATTCATGCTTGTTGTTCGTCCAGAACGTGTTTACTTAAACAGCCGAAGCATGTCATTCGTTCCTCAGAGATGGATTTGTGTACACAATGCAAGTATAGGGACAGAACTCCCTACAAATGAAATGTATTAAGAATTTAAGTCCACGAATGAATTTTCTGGTTATAACACACACACACATATACGTGTGTGTGTGTGCATATATATATATATATATATATATATATATATATATATATATATATATATATATATATATATATATAAATATATATATATATATATATATATGGAGTGAGAGAGCGTTGATATATGATACACATAATTTACATATATATACCTATACATGATTGTGTGTGTGTAGAGAGAGAGAGAGAGAGAGAGAGAGAGATAGTGTTTCATATATGATATATATATATATTTATATATATATGTATATATATATGGAGAGAGAGAGAGAGAGAGAATGATAGAACTGAAAACCGGAACGGAAAAAGAAGCCTATTCCATTATGCAAATTCCTATTGCCAGTATGTTGATATGTGTAAAGAATTGACGGAAAATATTAAAAAACATTAACCATTATTTTTGCTATCAATTCCTGGCAAGGGACTTTATACATTCATATTTAGACTCTTATCTATATATTAGTTATAAATAAATAAACAAATAACTTAATATATAAATATATATATATATATATATATATATATATATATATATATATATATATATATATATCATATGTATCAAAACACAGTTTCACATATATACAAACTTCTACACATATATTCATACATATACATATATATATATATATATATATATATATATATATATATATATATATTCATACATATTTTTGTATATATAGATATGTACATTACTATTTTTAAATATATATATAATTATACATATAAATATGTAAATACACATATTTTTATACATACAAAAATACACATACATGCACACATATATACATATATATATAAATACACATACGTATATTTACATATATATACATACATAATTTTCATATATATGTGTGTGGGTGTGTATGATTATAAATACATGTTTTAACATATATATGCAAATGTATATATATATATGTATATATATATATATTTTCACATATATATTCATATGTATGTATATATATATATATTAAGCACACGTATTTTACACACACACACACATATATATATATATATATATATATATATATATATATATATATTAGCTATATTAAGTATGCATGTTTTTACATATATATACATACATATATATCCATATCTTTGCATTTATACATTTTTACATACATATATATTTTACACACATACACGCACACACCACACACACACATATATATATATATATATATATATATATATATATATATATATATATATATATATATATATATATATATATATGTATATATATGTTTATATGTATATATATGCATATATGTTGTGTATATATATATGCATATATGTAGTGTATATAAATGTATGCATATATGTTGTATATATATATATGTATAAATACATACATCATTTTACATATATATATACATATATATATAAATATATATATATATATATATATATATATATATATATATATATATGCATGTGTTTTTACATACATGTACATAAATGCTTTTATTTATTTATTTATATATATATATATATATATATATATATATATATATATATATATATATATATACGTATTTATACATATCTTAACATATATATTAATATATAAAATATATTAGGATATATATATACAAATATATTACGTATATTAAACATAAATATTTATATATGTACATATACACACACATACATATATTACGCATATTAAACAGACATATTTTTACATATATATTAAAAATATATTTATTTACATGTATGTAAAAACATACTTATTTTTACACACATTTATAAACATATATATACATATATATACATATATATAAATATATATACATATATACACATATATACATATATATACGTACATACATATATATACATATATGCATATATTTACATATATATACATATGTATATACATACATATATACATACATATATACTCACTTATTTATATATACATATTTCTACACACATTCTCATACATATATATGTATGTGTATATTTGTATGTAAATATATGTATGTAAATGTATGTATATATGTATACATATACATATATTTGTACATATATATATATACATATACTTAGATGTATGTGCATATATTTCTATTTATATGTGTATATACGTACTTATTTCTACATATATATATGCTTATACATATATATATACATATGTACACACTTGTCATAGATATATATGTATATATATATATTATTTTTTTACGTACACACATATATATATATATATATATATATATATATATATATATATATATATATGTACATAAATATATTTACAGATATATATTTATAAAAAATATATTTTTACATATATTCATACACTTTTCTTTATATACTAATAAATATGTATCAATCTATACATATATACACATATTTTTACCTATATATAAATACATACTTTTGCATAAATATGTTTACATCATATTTACATAAATATTTATATGGATTCATTTTTTTACATGAATATACATACATATTTTCACATATATTTGCATACCTATTTTATGAATTTATATGCATGACTATTTTAACACACAAGTATGTGTATGTATATATATACATATATATGTATATATGTATACGTTTAGTAAGGGAGATATAAAACGAACGGATTTGAAAAGGTTTTTATTTAAAAAATGGAATCTACTCGGCAGTTGAAATGCAACCAAAGCTAATAGCATTTGAAAAAGATAAAAAGCATTTCACTCAATGATTATGTTTGAAATGCAAGCAAGGACAATATCATTTGAAAAATAATTAACTTAATGGCTATGGTTTCCATATGAAGGAGCAGGCTTATAGCTTGGTGACGGACGAGTGCTCTCCACCCTGACAGGCAGAGGAACAGGTAGTGGAAGTGGAAGTGGAAGTGGAAGTGGAAGTGGAAGTGGCAGAGGGAGAGGCAACACCACTGGCAACTTCTTCAGCAGCGGCAAGGCCTTCTTGAGGAGGAGAAGGCCAGGCGCACTTCGTTTCACTTGGTTGCGAAGGGATTCACTTGTGTGGAGATGCGGCAACATGGAGGGGCTTGTGTCATCAGCTGTTTGTTGGTCCGCTTGGGCTGCAAGAAGGAGGACCGAAGCTAAGATGATTGTTAGCAGTTTCATTGTGTTGAAGGATCTAATACGATGAATTGACTGATAATAAC
>NC_061860.1:15455666-15458166 GCF_019202785.1 Penaeus chinensis
ATTAGGTGACTGGGGAAGGTAGTTTAGAATTATATGTATTATAATTTTACATTTATATACATATATAATTTCACATATATATACATATGTACTTTTACATATGTAAGCATATAGATTTTTACATATATACACAAAATATATATATATATTTTAGATATATATACAAATATTTTTTTACATATATATACATATATATTTTACATATATATATACATATATAGATTCTACATATATATACATATATATATTTGACATATATTTTTTGCATATATACATATATATATGTATATACATGTATATTTCTATATACATACATATATATATTTATATATACATATATATTTATATATATATATATATATATATATATTTATATATACATATATATTTATATATATGCATATATATTTACATATATATATATGCATATACATTTCTACATGCATATGCATATATATATTTACATATATATTTTTACATATATATTCCTATATATCTTTACATATATATACATATATATATTTTTACTCATATGTGTATACATAATTTTACATATATACTTTCTCGTAGATATACATACGTATTTCCGCATATGCATATATATATATATATATATATATATATATATATATATATATATATATATACATATTTTAAGACACACATATATATGTGTATATATATTTCAAATATATATATATATATATATATATATATATATATATACATGCATAGCTTTATATATATACATTTATATTTATGTATCCATATAAATATACATACATTTTTTTGTATATATATAAATGTATACCTACATATTGTTGCATAAACATTATCTATACATATACACATATATATACATACATATATATATATATATATATATATATATATATGTGTGTGTGTGTGTGTATGTGTGTGTGTGTGCGTGTATGTGTGTGTTTGCGTATGTATAAACACACATACATAATTTTACTTATATATATGCATACATATTTTAACATATTTCAATATATATATATATAGGAGTGACCTAGGTTCGAGGCCAGGTCAGGGAGGATTGTTATACACCTATATCAATGCGGTATTGCATTATTCCATCTTTCATATATATATATATATATATATATATATATATATATATATATATATATAAATCCACACTGACGTATACATATTTTATTGTATATATATTTATATGCATAAATATATTCCGTATATTATATTTATGTATACACATACTTATATTTATATGAATATACGAATAAATATACAAATGTATATATCAATATTTACATATATATACATACATACTTATATATGTACACTATTACATGTATGTATGTACATATATTTTTACATACTTATTCATATGTTTTTGCATATACATATATATATTTTTGCATATACATATATATTTACGCATTTACATATCTTCATACATAACTTTAAGAATATATGCGTACATATATGCATATCTATATACATGCATGTTTTAACATACATGTGTTTATGTATATATCTGTATGTATTCATATACACATACGTATTTATATATGTATATATTTTATATATACGTGTTTATATACATATATATACACATAAATATACATATAGAAATATATGCATATACATATATATTAGTGTTCACTTTCGGGAAGTTCGGTAGATATGAAACGAGTGGTATTGGAAATCTTTTATTGAAAGAATAGAATGGACTCGGTATCTACATGACAGATTACGTAATAAAAACAACGAAATGATAAGATGCAATTGCTGTATATTCATAAATGAAAGGCAGTATAGTCTTTGACTGAAATGCAACCAATAATAGCTTGGCGATGGACGAGCGCTCTCCATCCTGATAGGCAGCGGCACAGGAACAGGTGTTGCCAGTGGCAACACCACTGGCAACTTCTTCAACAGCGGCAAGGCCTTCTTGAGGAGGAGAAGGCCAGGCGAACTTCGTTTCACTTGGTTGCGAAGGGATTCACTTGGCTTTTTATTTAAGTAAAAAAACATAGAATTTCCCTACGTAGAACCTGTTAGGATACGTGAGTAGTTATATGACATGAGGTAACTCGGGAAGATAGTTGTAATATTTTGATTTGTATGTGTCTGCATATATTAATACACATATATGTTAATACATATATATATATATATATATATATATATATATATATATATATATATATATATATATATATATGTCTTTATCAATACATATATAGGTATATGTATTAATACAAATATATGTTTATATATACAAATTAGTATTTTCACACACACACACACGCATAGATAGATAGATAGATATATATTTACATATTTTTACATATATATATACATTCATATTTATTCACATATATACATCTATATTTCTTCATATATATATATATATATATATATATATATATATATATATATATATATATATAAGTATACATATATATATATATTTGTATATATATATTCATATTTATTCATATATATACAT
>NC_061860.1:15460666-15465666 GCF_019202785.1 Penaeus chinensis
GTGTGTGTGTCTGTGTATGTGTATAAATTTCTACATGTTTACATGTATATAAGTATATACGTGTATGTGTGTGTATGTGTATGTATATATATATATATATATATATATATATATATATATATATATATATATATATGTATATATATATATAAATATATATATATATATATATGTTTGTATGTATGTATATATATATTTGCATGTGTGTGTGTGTGTGTGTGTGTGTGTGTGTGCATATATATTTATCTGTTCATTTATTTATGTGTGTTTATATAAATATCTCTCTCTCTCTCTTTCTATTTCTCTTTCTCTTTCTCTCTGCGTATCTGTCTGTCTGTCTGTCTGTCTCTCTCTCTCTCTCTCTCTCTCTCTCTCTCTCTATATATATATATATATATATATATATATATATATATATACATATATATGTATATATATAGATATATATATATATATGTATATATGTATTTATATATGTATGTGTATATGTACATATGTACATACACACACACACACACACGGACACACACACACATGGACACACGCACTCACACACACACACACACACATATATATATATATATATATATATGAAATTCATCTTAAGAAAATTATCTAAATGTAAATGCAGACTATAATCATAAAAGCCGGGATGTTGCAAAATATTTTCTTGAAAAATGAAATCCCTCAACCCTTACATGGCACATTACGCAGTAATGCTTTTTGGCAAAATAATTGCACTCAGTCGATGGTTTAGATGAAAGTAAAACAACAATCAGGCTACTAAATGTTGTATTTAAGAAATATAATCAACTCGGCCATTACATGAGAATAAAGCTTAGCCGTCTATTTAAATGCAAACAAAACATCAAAAATACATTATTTGAAATTGAATTTAGCATTTCAGTCAATGATTGTTGTGTCGCAAGAAGGCTCATGCACACATACACGTACACGCCCGCATACCAACGCACACACGCGTACGCGCACACATATGAGCCCACTCAGGCCTATATACACGTACACACATATACACATACGCGAAAGAGTGAGTCAGATGATTTTAAGATCTTTGCGGATTTATATTGATGGTATTGTGCAGGAAAAAGCGAGTCGCACGGGGAAGTCTCGAAGCTAATGTGTTCGGGTTTTCTATGAGATCTTGATCAGTTTGATTTCTTCCTCTTTATGATTCTCTCAATTATTTGATTCCCTTTTGACCTACATCGGTCCACAGTGCCACAGCAAATGAAAGAAAATATTTAGTCATAAAGATTTAGTTTAGTTTAGTCCTTTATTTACCACCCTGGCTAACTGCACAGGCGTGGGCAAGCTGTGGTACATTTAATGCATGGTCATAATATTACATAGTGGTATTTCATTTGAATTTTAGCCTATAACATTGTTATGATAAGTACTTTAACAGTTCAAGGAAAGGAACAATTGCACAGTCCTTTATCTACTCATCCGCCACGCCGGCATATAGCTTGGGCGCGGGAAAGCATTATTACATTTGATATGCGGTCATGTGATACTACATTCCAAATTTAGGACACAACATAGGTTTATCTTCTAAGACATCAGATGATAAGAAGTAGTTGCATAGTTCTCCGTACCTCATGCTAGGTGGTCTGGAAGGCTGTAACGCATGGCACTCTGATATATAATGTAATAGCGTTCGCTTATATTCTTCATTACACAATTTATACTTAGTTTCTTCGAAGAGATATGTGAAACCTAGTTGAGGAGCCTGTAGACTCCAAGCAGTTTGATTCTTCTGGAGGCTGATTTCTATAACTTGAGCTCACCGCGACACTCTTTATAAACAAACATACTTTCGAAAGCCTCCAAGTAGCAGAGAAAAAAAAGCATCTAGAAAGCTGAGAATTAGACGATCAACTTACACTTACAGGACAATAGAACTTCTAGATGATAAAGAATCAAGTAAATCAAGGGGACGTGAAAAAGTTTTATTGCCATGTAAGTGCTTTAAGTGTTTTCTTGCTTTTAAATCAGCAACTAAGCTGCTTTATATGTATGAATATATTACAGTTGTTTTATCGGTTTGATTGTTTTGCAATGTAAGTGCCGAAGTGATTCCATTTTTTAAATAAAACATTTTGCAATAAAATATATTTACATCCAGATCATTTCCATATGATGAAGCGCATGGAATACTCTCATATCATCTTTGTGTACACGTTACTACAGTGGATCTTACCTCCGGGTACGTCTGTTTCTCGACGTTTGCATAATGGGGGAAAAAATCGTATAAACTCCAAGGGACACCGCCAGCGAACTCCCACACGCTTCCATGGTCACCGCCGGCGAAACGGACCCGTTGTGTATGAAACACCAGTAATTCATGCTTGTTGTTCGTCCAGAACGTGTTTACTTAAACAGCCGAAGCATGTCATTCGTTCGTCAGGGATGGATTTGTGTACACAATGCAAGTATAGGGACAGAACTCCCTACAAATGAAATGTATTAAGAATTTAAGTCCACGAATGAATTTTCTGGTTATAACACACACTCACATATACTTGTGTGTGTGTGTGTGTGTGTATATATATATATATATATATATATATATATATATATATATATATATATATATATATATGCATATATATAGTGTGAGAGAGCGTTGATATGTGATATACATAATTTACATATATATACCTATACATGTATGTGTGTGTAGAGAGAGAAAGAGAGAGATAGTGGTTCATATATGATATATATATGTATGTATATATATATATATATATATATATATATATATATGTGGAGAGAAAAAGAGAGAATGATAGACCTGACCACCGGAACGGAAAAAGAAGCCTATTCCATTATGGAAATTCCTATTGCCAGTATGTTGATATGTGTAAAGAATTGACGGAAAATATTCAAAAACATTAACCATTATTTTTGCTATCAATTCCTGGCAAGGAACTTTATACCTTCATATTTAGACTCATATCTATATATTAATTATGAATATGGCACTAAACTTTATGTATCAAAATATGTCAAGTGTAAGTCATGTCACAATGTCATCATTATTTCTTCAATACATAAGTAAATTCTCTCGGTACTTTTATTCTGGACTATCGATATTTGAAAAGTTTGAGAACTCATATAAAATAGCTTTATTATAAAACATATATATGCATAAATTACAAGACAATTTCCTGTATTTCCCATATTCAAAATGCAGTGACATATATAACTGATAAACTGTAATGTTAATTCGAAAAGTACCAACACTTCCACGCAAGGTAAAAGTTTATTGCAACAATATTTATTTCCTTGAGTGCCAGGCTGAAACTAATTATAATGAAACTTACAATGTTTCGTAACAGCAGATGCATCTAGTACTACCATTAACGAACGAAGAACTCGGACCTGTTTCAGCTTTATAAATCTGAACGAACAACGAGCATGAACCACTGGAGGCAGTCTTGAAATCGTGCTGGCGTTCTCCGCAGTATTGTGAAAATCCCCGGGAGTTTTCAGCATGTTTGTTTCCTCCCAGTTCGTGACCCTCGAGGGACACTCGCAACCGTAAATCCGAACCTAAGACCGACCCAGGAAGGAATGTGAACTCAGGATAAAACATTTCCTTAAATTCGTCATCTGGAAATTATCCACAGATAGATATTTATCTACGTGTTTATTTTCACTTGCAGCAAGTGAAAACGTTTTATTGAAAAATGGAATCTACTTGGTACTTACATGGCAGATTACGTAATGAAAATATAAAAAGGATACAACTGTTGTGTATTTATGAATAAAATGCAACATAGTCATTGATTAAAAAAAAAAATTAAGAATTCCGATGAAAACATAATCAAATTCATAAGATAAAACTGTTGTATATTTATAAATGAAAGTATCAGTCTTTGATTGAAATGCAAGCAAGGAAACTATCATCTGAAAAATAATTAACTCAATGACTATGGTCTCCATATGATGGAGCAGGCTTATAGCTTGCTGACGGACGAGTGCGCTCTACCCTGACAGGCAGAGGCACAATAACAGTCTTTGGCAGCAGAAGCGGAAGTGGCAGAGGGAGAGGCAACACCACTGGCAACTTCTTCAGCAACGGCAAGGTCTTCTTGAGGAGGAGAAGGCCAGGCGCACTTCGTTTCACTTATTTGCGAAGAGATTCACTTGTGTGGAGATGCGGGAATATCGAAGAGCTTGTGTCATCAGCTGTATGTTGGTCCGCTTCGGCTGCAAGAAGGAGGACCGAAACTAAAGTTACTGCAAGAAGCTTCATTGTGGTGATGGTTATAACAATATTAACTTGTAATGATATATGTATATATATTAATACATACATATATTAATGCATATATATGTATATATATATATATATATATATATATATATATATATATATATATATATTAATACATATATATGTGTATTTATTACATATATATCTATATATTAATGCATATATATATATATATATATATATATATATATATATATATATATATATAGGTTTATATATTAATACAGAAATATGTGTATGTATAAAAAGTAGTATTTACACACACAAAAATATATATATAAATATTTTTACTCACATATACATAATTTAACATATAAATACAGAATATTACATATATATATACATAATATTACATATATATACATAATATTATATATATATACATACATAACTTTAAATATTTATAATACATAATATTGAATAAATATACATGCATATGTTTAAGTGTATATACATATATATATACATATTCTTACATATATATACATATTTTTACATATATATACATATTTTTACATATATATACATATTTTTACAAATATATACATATTTTTACATATATATACATATTTTTACATATGTATATATATATATATATATATATATATATATTTACATATATATACATATTCTTACATATATACACAGATGTTTACATATATATACGTATTTTCATATTATTGTACATATATGTAAA
>NC_061860.1:15468166-15473166 GCF_019202785.1 Penaeus chinensis
TATTTACAGATATATATTTATAAAAATATATTTTTACATATATTCATACAGTTTTCTATATATACTAATATATATTAGTATATATACATTTTTTTGCCTATATATAAATACATATTTTTGCATATACATAAGTTTACCTCATAATTTACATGGATTCATATTTTTACATGTATATACATACATATTTTCACATATATTTGTATATGTATATATTTGAATTTACGTATGCATACTTATTTTATGCATTTATATGCATGACTATTTTAACACACAAGTATGTGTATATATATGTTTATATATACATATATATGTATATATGTATACCATTTTGTAAGGGAGACATAAAACGAAAGGATTTGAAAAGGTTTTTTATTGAAAAGATGGAATCTACTTGGCAGATTGCCTAATAAAAACATAGTATTTGAAATGCAACCAAAGCTAATATCATTTTAAAAAGTATTCAGTATTTCACTCAATGATTATGTCTGAACTGCAAGCGAGGACAATATCATTTGAAAAAGTATTAACTCAATGGCTATGGTGTCCATATGAAGGAGCAGGCTTATAGCTTCGTGACGGACGAGTGCTCTCCACCCTGACAGGCAGAGGAACAGGCAGCGGCAGTGGAAGTGGAAGTGGAAGTGGAAGTGGAAGTGGCAGCGGGAGAGGGAGAGGCAACACCACTGGCAACTTCTTCAGCAGTATTTGAAATGCAACCAAAGCTAATATCATTTTAAAAAGAATTCAGTATTTCACTCAATGATTATGTCTGAACTGCAAGCGAGGACAATATCATTTGAAAAAGTATTAACTCAATGGCTATGGTGTCCATATGAAGGAGCAGGCTTATAGCTTGGTGACGGACGAGTGCTCTCCACCCTGACAGGCAGAGGAACAGGCAGCGGCAGTGGAAGTGGAAGTGGAAGTGGAAGTGGAAGTGGCAGCGGGAGAGGGAGAGGCAACACCACTGGCAACTTCTTCAGCAGCGGCAAGGCCTTCTTGAGGAGGAGAAGGCCAGGCGCACTTCGTTTCACTTGGTTGCGAAGGGATTCACTTGTGTGGAGATGCGGCAACATGGAGGAGCCTGTGTCATCAGCTGTTTGTTGGTCTGCTTGGGCTGCAAAAAGGAGGACCGAAGCTAAGGTGATTGTTAGCAGCTTCATTGTGTTGAAGAATCTAATACTATGAATTGAATGATAATAACTGAAAGAGACATTGACTTTTATTTAAGAACATCCCAGAATATCCCTTCGTGGAAGCGATTGGGATACGTGAGTAATTAGGTGACTGGGAAAGGTAGTTTTAAATTATATATATCATATTTTTTTCATTTATATACATATATAATTTTACATACATGCACATATCTATTTTTACATATATATTTATATATATTTATATATATACATATATATTTTACACAAATATCCATATATATATTTCATATAATATTTTTGCATATATACATATACATTTATATATATACCTCTATATTTATATATATTCAAATATACCTCTATATTTATAAATGTTTATATATATACCTCTATATTTATATATATTTATATATATACCTCTATATTTATATATATACATATATGTTTATATATATATATATATATATATACATATACATTTTTACATGTATATACATATATATAATTTTACTTATATATACTTACATATTTTTACATATATATTCCTATAGGTCTCTACGTATATATTCATATAAATATTTTACATATATATACATATATATTTTTTACTTATATAGATATATTTTTACATACATATACATATATATTTTACATACATATACATATATATTTTTACACACACACACATATATATATACATATATATTTTTACACATATGTGTATACATAATTTTACATATATACTTTTTCGTAGATATACATCTGTATATGTATATATATATACATATATAAACACACACATATATGTATATATATATATATATATATATATATATATATATTTCATATTTATAAATATATACATATATAGTTTTACATATAGATAAATATATACATTTATATCCATGCATCTATATAAATATATGTACATATTTTTGTATATATATATAAATGTATACCTACATATTGTTGCATAAACATTATCATACATTTATTTAACGCACACACACACATATATATATATATATATATATATATATATATATATATATATATATATATATATAAATATATATGTTTGTGTGTGTGTGTGTATGTATAAAAACACATACATAATTTTACTTATATATATGCATACATATTTTAACATATACACACATACATATTTATATATATATATATATATATATATATATATATATATATACATATATATTTAAATTCACACTTATTTATTCATATTTTAACGTATATATATTCATATGCATAAATATATTCCGTATATTATATTCATGTATACACATACTTATTTTTATATGTATATACGAATATATATACATATATGCACATATTTATAAATATGTATATACATATTTTTTACACACGCATGTATGTATATATATTATTTATTTGCGCATATACATATCTTCATACATAACTTTAAGAAGATATACCACATATTTGTATATCTATATACATAAATGTGTTCTTGTGTTTATGTGTATATTCATATATATATATATATATATATATATATATATATATATATATATATATACACATACGCATGTATATATGTATGTATTTTATTTATACATGTATATATGCATATATATATGCACATAAATATACATATAGAAATATAAACATATACATATATATTAGTGTTCACTTCCGGGAAGTAAGTTCGGTAGATATGAAACGAGTGACTTTGGAAATGTTTTATTGAAAAAATAGAATGAACTCGATATTTACATGGTAGATTACGTAATGAAAACAACGAATCGATAAAATGCAACTGCTGTTTATTTATACATGAAAGGCAGCATAGTTTTTGACTGAAATACAACCAATAATAGCTTGGTGATGGACGAGTGCTCTCCACCTTGACTGGCAGCGGCACAGGAAAAGGTTTTGGCAGCGGATATATATATATATATATATATATATATATATATATATATATATATATATATATATATATATATATATATATATATATATATATATATATATATATATATATGTATGTATATGTAAGTACGTATGTATACGTATATACATACGTACTTACATATACATGTATGTATATATATGTAAATATCTATATGTATATATATATATACACACTTCTACGTACATATGACATATATAAATATATATATATATATATATATATATATATATATATATATATATATATATATATTTATATATATATATATATAAATATATGTATATATATGTGTGTGTTTGTGTGTGGGGAGGCGTGTGTGTGTATGTGTGTTCCATGCCAGGAACTAATTGCGAAAATAATGGATAATGATCTATTACCCAAAAGTTTATTTGTGAATACTTGGCGTCAGTAGTTTATACCTAAAATTGATATAAACTATTGGTAATGAGAACTTTCACGATGGAAAAGGCCTCATTTCCCGTTCAATTTTTGAAATTTAAGCTTGTTAATTCTTTCACGCTCTGTCTGTCTATCTCTCTCTCAATATGTTTATGTATATATCAATCCCTTTCTTTTATCTCTTTCTCTCTATATATATACAAAATACAAAATAAGGAAAACGAACGAATACTAAGTGGGGTAATTCAGAACAAATACTCATAAATAAATATCTTGAAATTATATTATTATCCGTTATTGTCTCAGTAATTTCCCCGCGTTCTATTATGAACAAGATACTGAACTTGCTAAAAAAAAAATAAAAAACTGCGAATGTCTAAAATTGTCTATGAATAATACTATGAACAATATGCATATGTATGTATATATGTATATATTTATATTTATATATTAAGCACACGTATTTTACATATATAAATACATATATTAGGTATATTAAGCTTGCATATTTTTACATATATATACATACATTTATATCCATATCTTAGCATTTATACATTTTTTTACATACAAACATATTTTACACATATACACGCACACACCACACACACACATATATATATATATATATATATATATATATATATATATATATATATATATATATATATATATGCATATATATGTATGCATGTATATATACATAATCATATATATATATATATATATATATATATGTATATTTATATATATATATATATATATATATATATGCATGTGTTTTTACATACATGTACATAAATGCTTTTATATATACATATATATATACGTATTTATACATATCTTAACATATATATAAATATATATATACATATATATTACGTATATTAAACATATATATATATCACATACTTATACATATATACATATATATACACATTTTAACTAAGACACACACATATATGTATGTATATATTTATATATGTACATATACACACACATACATTTATTACGCATATTAAACACATATTTTTACATATATATTGCATATGTATTTATTTACATGTATGTATAAATATACTTATTTTTACATATATATATCATATATATTTATTCACATGTATGTATAAACATACTTATTTTTACATACATATATCTATATACATACATATACATATATCTATATACATATATACACATATTCATATATATACATATATAGACATATATATACATATATATATACATATATATACATACATATACATATATACAAATATACATATATATAAATATATATAAATATATATACATATATATACATATACACATATGTACTCATATATAAACATATATACGTACATATATACATACATATATGTACTTATTTATATATATATATATATTTCTACACACATTCTCACACATATAAATGTATGTGTATATATGTACATATGTATGTAATTGTATCTATGCATACATTTATA
>NC_061860.1:15478166-15483166 GCF_019202785.1 Penaeus chinensis
GGAACAGGCAGCGGCAGTGGAAGTGGAAGTGGAAGTGGCAGAGGCAGAGGGAGAGGGAGAGGCAACACCACTGGCAACTTCTTCAGCAGCGGCAAGGCCTTCTTGAGGAGGAGAAGGCCAGGCGCACTTCGTTTGACTTGGTTGCGAAGGGATTCACTTGTGTGGAGATGCGGCATCATCGAGGAGCTTGTGTCATCAGCTGTTTGTTGGTCTGCTTGGGCTGCAAGAAGGAGGACCGAAGCTAAGGTGATTGCTAGCAGCTTCATTGTGTTGATGGATCTAATACTATGAATAGACTGATAATAACTGAAAGAGATATTGACTTTTATTTAAGAACACCCCAGAATATCCCTTCGTGGAAGCGATTGGGATACGTGAGTAATTAGGTGACTGGGGAAGGTAGTTTTGAATTATATATATAATATTTTTTTCATTTATATTCATATATAATATTACATATTTGTACATATGTATTTTTACATATATAAGCATATATATTTATATATATATATATATATACATATATATTTTACACATATATACATATATATTTTATACATATATACATATATATTTTACACATATATACATATATATATTTCACATAATTTTTTTGCATATATACATATATATTTATATATATACCTCTATATTTATATGTATTTAATTATACCTCTATATTTATATATATTTAAATGTACCTCTATATTTATATATATTTATATATATACCTCTATATTTATATATACATATATGTTTATATATATACATATATATGCATATACATTTTTACATGTATATACATATATAATTTTACATATATACACATAAATATTTTTACATATATATTCCAATAGATATCTACGTATATATTCCTATATATATTTTACATATATATATATACATACATATTTTTTTACAAATATATAAAAATATTTTTACTTACATATACATATATATTTTTACACACACATATATATATATATATATATATATATATTTTGACACATATATACATATATATTTTGACACATACATTCATATATATTTTTACACATATGTGTATACATGATTTTAAATATATACTTTTTCGTAGATATACATACGTATATGTATATATATACATATTTCAACACACACATATATGTATATATATATTTCAAATTTATAAATATATACATGCATAGTTTTACATATAGAGAAATATATACATTTATATTCATGCATCTATATTAATATACGTACATATTTTTGTATATATATATAGATGTATACTTACATATTGTTGCATAAACATTATCCATACATATTTTTACACACACACACACACACACATATATATATATATATATATATATATATATATATATATATATATATCTTTGTGTGTGTGTGCGTGTATGTATAAAAACACATACATACTTTTACTTCTATAAATGCATGTGTATATATTTATGTATATGTCAGTACGTATGTATACGTATATACGTACTTACTTATACATGTATGTATATATATGTAAACATCTATATGTATTTATGTATATATACTTCTACGTACATATAATATATACATATATATATATATATATATATATATATATATATATATATATATATGTGTGTGTGTGTATATATCTGTGTGTGTTTGTGTGTGGGGATGCATGTGTGTATGTGTGTTCCATGCCAGGAACCTATTTCGAAAATAATGGATAATGATTTATTCCCCAAAAGTCTATTTGTGAAGACTTGGCGTCAGTTGTTTATACATAAAATTGATATAAATTATTGGTAATGAGAATTTTCACGATGGAAAAGGCCTCATTTTCTGTTTACTTTTAAAAAATTAAGCTTGTTAATTGTGTCACTCTCTGTCTGTCTATCTCTCTCGCAATATATTTATGTATATATCAATCCCTTTCTTTTATCTCTTTCTCTCTATATATATATACAAAATACAAAATAAGGAAAACGAACTAATACTAAGTGGGCAAATTGAGAACAAATGTTCATAAATAAATATCTTGGTATTATATTATTATCTTTTATTGTCTCAGAATGTCTAAAATTGTCTATGAATAATACTATGAATATTATGCATATGTATGTATATATGTATATATATATGTATATATATATATATATATATATATATATATATATGTATATATTAAGCACACGTATTTTACATATATATATATATATATATACATATATTAGGTATATTAAGCATGCATATATTTACATATATATACATACATATGTATCCATATCTTAGCATTTATACAATTTTTACATACAAACATATTTTACTCATATACACGCACACACCACACACACATATATATATGCATATATATGTATGCATGTAAATATACATAATTTTACATATATATATATATATATATATATATATATATATATATGCATGTGTTTTTACATACATGTACATAAATGCTTTTATATATACATATATATACACGTATTTATACATATCTTAACATATACATAAATATATATATACATATATATTACGTATATTAAGCATATATATTTTATATACTTATACATATCTTAACATATACATAAATATATATACATATGTATTACGTATATTAAGCATATATATTTTACATACTTATACATATATACATATTTATACATATTTTAACTAAGACACACACATATATGTATATGTGTACATATACACACACATACATTTATTACGCATATTAAACACGTATTTTTACATATATATTGCATATATATTTATTTACATGTATGTATAAACATACTTATTTTTACATACATATATCAATATACATATATATACATATAAACATATATATACATATATATACATATATATACATAAATAGACATATATTTACATATATATATATATACACATATATACGTACATATATACATACATATATGCATACTTATTTATATATACATATTTCTACACACATTCTCACACATATAAATGTATGCGTATATATGTACATGTGTATGTAACTGTATATATGCATATATTTATATTTATATGTGTATATACGTACTTATTTCTACATATTTATGATTATACATATATACACACATATGTACACACTTGTAATATAATTGTTTTTCTTTTTTTTTACGGACACATATATGTATGTATGTATATATGTTTATATGCATGTAAATATATGTATACATACATATACATATATTTTCATATATATATATATATATATATATATATATATATTTATATGAATATATTTTTACAAATATGCATAGTTTTCTATATATACTAATATATATATATATATATATATATATATATATATACATATATATGTATCTATCTATACATATATACACATTTTTTTGCCTATACATGTTTACACCATATTTACATACATATAAGGATTCGTATTTTTACATGTATATATATACATATTTTCTCATATATTTGTGTGTATATATATGTATATATATATATATATATATATATATATATTTGAATTTACGTATGCATACTTATTTTATGCATTTAAATACATGACTATTTTAACACACAAGTATATATATATATATATATATATATATACATGTATATATGTATACGTTTTGTAAGGGAAATATAAAACGAAAGGATTTAAAAAGGTTTTTATTGAAAAGATGGAATCTACTCGGCAGTTTGCCAAATGAAAACATAGTACTTGAAATGCAACCAAAGCTAATATCTTTTTAAAAAGAATTCAGCATGTCACTCAATGATTATGTCTGAACTGGAAACAAGGACAATATCATTTGAATGGCTATGTTATCTATATGAAGGAGCAGTCTTATAGCTTGGTGACGGACGAGTGCTCTCCACCCTGACAGGCAGAGGAACAGGCAGCGGCAGTGGAAGTGGAAGTGGAAGTGGCAGAGGGAGAGGCAACACCACTGGCAACTTCTTCAGCAGCGGCAAGGCCTTCTTGAGGAGGAGAAGGCCAGGCGCACTTCGTTTCACTTGGTTGCGAAGGGATTCACTTGTGTGGAGATGCGGCATCATCGAGGAGCTTGTGTCATCAGCTGTTTGTTGGTCCGCTTGGGCTGCAAGAAGGAGGACCGAAGCTAAGGTGATTGCTAGCAGCTTCATTGTGTTGATGGATCTAATACTATGAATTGATTAATAATAACTGAAAGAGACATCGACTTTTATTTAAGAACACCCCAGAATATCCCTTCGTGGAAGCGATTGGGATATGTGAGTAATTAGGTGAATGGGGAAGGTAGTTTTAAATTATATATATTTTTTTTTTTTTCATTTATATACATATATAATTTTACATATATGTACATATGTATTTTTACATATATAAGCAGATATATTTATATATATATATACATATATATTTTACACATATATACATATATATATTTCACATACTTTTTTCGCATATATACATATATATTTATATATATACCTCTATATATATATATATTCAAATATACCTCTATATTCACATA
This sequence comes from Penaeus chinensis, assembly GCF_019202785.1. NCBI lineage: Eukaryota > Metazoa > Arthropoda > Malacostraca > Decapoda > Penaeidae > Penaeus > Penaeus chinensis. Next base: position 15,482,675 of record NC_061860.1, read on the forward strand.
TCTTTATATATATACCTCTATATTTATATATATACATATGTGTTTATATATATACATATATATGCATATTCATTTTTACATGTATATACATATATAATGTTACATATATACACTTACATATTTTTACATATATATTCCTATAGATCTCTATGTATATATTCCTATATATATTTTACATATATAGACATACATATTTTACATATATATACATACATATTTTTTACATATATATAAATATATTTTTACATACATATATATATATATATATATATATTTTTACTCACACACACATATATATATACATATATATTTTTACACATATGTGTATACATAATTTTACATATATACTTTTTCGTAGATATACATACGTATATGTATATATATACATATTTAAACACACACATATATGTATATACATATTTCAAATTTATAAATATATACATGCATAGTTTTACATATAGAGAAATATATACATTTATATTCATGCATCCT
>NC_061860.1:15485666-15490666 GCF_019202785.1 Penaeus chinensis
TTCATTTACATGTATGTATAAACATACTTACTTTTACATACATATATCTATATACATATATCTACATATATATATACATATATCCATATAAATATATACACACATTCATATATATACATATATATACATATATAGACATATATATACATATATAGACATATATATATACATATATAGACATATATATATACATACATATACATATAAACAAATATACATATATATACATAAATATACATATATATACATATATATACATATATATATACATATATACACATATGTACTCATATATACACATATATACGTACATATATACATACATATATGCACTTATTTATATATACATATTTCTACACACATTCTCACACATATAAATGTATGTGTATATATGTACATATGTATGTAATTTTATCTATACATATATTTATATTTATATGTGTATATACGTACTTATTTTTACATATATATGATTATACATATATACATACATTCATATGTACACACTTGTCATATAATTTTGTTTTTCTTTTTTTTTACGGACACATATTTTTATGTATGTATATGTTTATATGCATGTAAATATATGTATACATATACATACATATATTTTCATATATATACATATAAATATATTTTCACAAATATTCATACAATTTTCTATATATACTGATATATATATATATATATATATATATATATATATATATATATGTCTATACATATATACACATATTTTTGCCTATACATATGCATCGTATTTATACATGTATATACATACATATATTCATATATTTTTGTATATATATATATATTTGAATTTACGTATGCATACTTATTTTACGTATTTATATATATGACTATTTTAACAAACAAGTATATGTATGTAAATATATATACATATATATGTATATGTTTACGTTTTGTAAGGGAGATATAAAACGAAAGGATTTGAAAAGGTTTTTATTGAAAAGATGGAATCTACTCGGCAGATTGCCTAATAAAAACATAGTATTTGAAATGCAACCAGAGCTAATATAATTTTAAAAAGAATTCAACATTATTATTTATTTACGCATATACATATCTTCATACATAACTTTAGGAATATATACCACATATTTGTATATCTATATACATAAATGTGTTCATGTGTTTATGTGTATATTTATATATATATATATATATATATATATATATATATATATTATATATATAAATATATATATATATATGTATGTATTTATATACACATACGCATGTATATATGTATGTATTTTATTTATACATGTATATATAAATATATATGCAGACAAATATACATATAGAAATATAAACATATACATATATATTAGTGTTCACTTCCAGTAAGTAAGTTCGGTAGATATGAAACGAGTGGCATTGGAAATGTTTCATTGAAAGAATAGAATGGACTCGGTATCTACATGGCAGATTACGTAATAAAAACAACAAATCGATAGAATGCAACTGCTGTTTATTTATAAATGAAAGGCAGCCTAGTCTTTGACTGGAATGCAATCAATAATAGCTTGGCGATGGACGAGCGCTTTCCACCTTGACTGGCAGCGGCACAGGAAAAAGTTTTGGCAGCGGATATATATATATATATATATATATATATATATATATATATATATGTATGTATGTATGTATGTATGCATGTGTATATATGTATGTATATGTAAGTACGTATGTATACGTATATACATACGTACTTACATATATATGTATGTATATATACGTAAATATCTATATGTATATATGTATACACACTTCTACGTACATATAATATATACATATATATATATATATATGTGTGTGTGTGTGTGTGTGTGTGTGTGTGTGTGTGTGTGTGTGTGTGTGTGTGTGTGTGTGTGTGTACGTGTTGGGATGCGTGTGTGTGTGTATGTGTGTTCCATGCCACGAACTTATTGCGAAAATAATGGATAATGATCTATTACCCAAAAGTCTATTTGTGAATACTTGGCGTCAGTAGTTTATACATAAAATTGATATAAATTATTGGTAATGAGAACTTTCACGATGGAAAAGGCCTCATTTTCTGTTCACTTTTTTAAATTTAAGCTTGTTAATTGTGTCACTCTCTGTCTGTCTATCTCTCTCTCAATATGTTTATGTATATATCAATCCCTTTCTTTTATCTATTTCTCTCTCTATATATATACAAGATACAAAATAAGGAAAACGAACTAAAACTAAGTGTGCTAATGAGAACAAATGTTCATAAATAAATATCTTGGTATTATATTATTATCCGTTATTGTCTCAGTAAGTTCCCCGCGTTTTATTAAGAACACGGTACTGAACTTGCTAAAAAAAAAAACTGCGAATGTCTAAAATTTTCTATAAATAATACTATGAATAATATGCATATGTATGTATATATGTGTATATATATATGTATATATATTAAGCACACATATTTTACATATATATACATATATTAGGTATATTAGGCATGCATATTTTTACATATATATACATACATATATATCCATATCTTAGCATTTATACATTTTTTACATACGAACATATTTTACTCATATACACGCACACACCACACACATATATATATGCATATATATGTATGCATATAATATATATACATAATTTTACATATATATATATATATATATATATATATATATATGCATGTGTTTTTACATACATGTACATAAATGCTTTTATATATACATATATATACACGTGTTTATACATAACATATACATAAATATATATATACATATATATTACGTATATTAAGCATATACATTTTACATACTTATACATATATACATATATATACATATTTTAACTAAGACACACACATATATGTATGTATATATATATGTACATATACACACACATACATTTATTACGCATATTAAATACATATTTATATATATATATATATATATATATATATATATATATATATATATTGCATATATATTTATTTACATACATATATCTATATACATATAAATACATATATATACATATATACATATATATACATATATATACATATATACATATATATACATATATACATATATATATACATATATATACATATATACATATATATATACATATACACATGTACATATATATACATATATACACATGTACATATATATATATACATATATATACATATATATACATATATACATATATATACATATAAATACATATATATAAATATATACATATATACATATATATACATATATACATATATATATACATATACATATATATATATATATATATATATACACACATGTACATATATATACATATATATACATATATATACATATATATACACATATACATATATACATATATATACATATATACATATATATATACATATAAATACATATATATACATATATACATATATATACATATATACATATACATACATATACATATATACATATACATACATATACATATATACATATACATACATATATATACATATATACATATATATACATATATACATATATGTGTATATTTACACATATATACACATATATACGTACATATATACATACATATATGCACACTTATTCATATATACATATTTCTACACACGTTCTCACACATATAAACATATGTGTATATATGTACATATGTATGCAATTGTATATATGCTTATTTTTATATTTTTATGTGTATATACATATGTACACACTTGTCATAAAAAAAATATATATATACGGACACATATATGTATGTATGTATATATGTTTACATGCATGTCAATATATGTATACATATACATACATATATTTCCATATATATATTTATATATATATAAATATATATATATATTATATAAATATACTTTTACAAATATTCATTGAGTTTTCTATATACACTAATATATAAATGTATCCATCTATACATATATACACATATGTTTGCCTATACATATGTTAACACCATATTATAATACATATTTATAAGGATTCGTATTTTACATGTATATTCATACATATTTTCACATATATTTGTGTATATAAATATTTTATGCATTTATATGCATGACTATTTTAACACACAAGTATATGCATGACTATTTTAACACACAAGTATATGCATGACTATTTTAACACACAAGTATATGTATATATATACATATATATGTATATATGTATACGTTTAGTAAGGGACACATAAAACGAAAAGATTTGAAAAGATTTTTATTGAAAAGATGGAATCTACTCGGCAGTTTGCCTAATAAAAACATAGTATTTGAAATGCAACCAAAGCTAATATCGTTTTAAAAAGAATTCAGCATTTCACTCAATGATTATGTCTGAACTGCAAGCAAGGACAATATCATTTGAAAAAGAATTAACTCAATGGCTATGTTATCCATATGAAGGAGCAGGCTTATAGCTTGGTGACGGACGAGTGCTCTCCACCCTGACAGGCAGAGGAACAGGCAGCGGCAGTGGAAGTGGAAGTGGAAGTGGAAGTGGCAGAGGGAGAGGGAGAGGCAACACCACTGGCAACTTCTTCAGCAGCGGCAAGGCCTTCTTGAGGAGGAGAAGGCCATGCGCACTTCGTTTCACTTGGTTGCGAAGGGTTTCACTTGTGTGGAGATGCGCCAACATCGAGGAGCTTGTGTCATCAGCTGTTTGTTGGTCCGCTTGGGCTGCAAGAAGGAGGACCGAAGCTAAGGTGATTGTTAGCAGCTTCATTGTGTTGATGGATCTAATACTATGAATTGAATGATAATAACTGAAAGAGACATTGACTTTTATTTAAGAACACCCCAGAATATCCCTTCGTGGAAGCGATTGGGATACGTGAGTAATTAGGTGACTGGGAAAGGTAGTTTTAAATTATATATATATATATATATATATATATATATATATATATATATTTTTTTCATTTATATACATATATAATTTTTCATACATGCA
>NC_061860.1:15520666-15526904 GCF_019202785.1 Penaeus chinensis
TGTTAACTTGTGCCACGTTCCCAGGCTCATTAAAAGAGCGTAAAGAAGTCGCTGCTACACCCGACTGGTACATTCAGGAACCAGTGAAAAGTGTAATAAGGGCTGCAAAGTCAGAAGAATTGTGGAGAAGAGCGACAGTAGTGTGTGCATGTGTGTGTGTGTGAAGTGTAGTTGTGTAAATGAGGTAGGCGTGGTTAGAATCCCGAGGAGAGGCGTTTACAGATGCTTTATCTATACTTAAGGAATTTTCATTGTTTGTCTTGTAAACTTTAGAAACTAAAATATGTTTCTGCGTTTTTCAGTCGGGGACTTATCAAAAGGTATTATACATTTATCTATTTATTTTGTAAAACAAAGATAAAACAGAACATAAAACAAAACACGCGACGGGCGTCCTCATCCCTGGGAGATAAAAACGGTTTTGGGCAACCTAAGGGGCGTACGGGGCTGCGATCTCCTTCGTGAAGCGAGGGTGGACGCCGCCCTTCTTCTCGATAGGGGGGGGGGGGGGGGCGAAAGGATATGTAGGGGACCGTGGGGGACGTACACAGGCGGTCCACTACAAACTAACCTTTCACAGCGTAATCAAAGATGAAAGTCAAATTCGTTGCCTTTGTCAGCCTTTTTTCACTTTTTCTGGCTGCCGCTGCCAAGTTTACAGAGAAGATAAGAGAGGGAGAGAGAGAGAAAGAGGGGGGGTGGGGAGATTGCGAAGCCATGACTATGAGATTGTAGGACTCAATTGTTCTTCCAATTGGCCTTGTGTATATTGCTCTCTCTCTCTCTCTCTCTCTCTCTCTCTCTCTCTCTCTCTCTCTCTCTCTCTCTCTCTCTCTCTCTCTCTCTCTCTCTCTCTCTCTCTCTCTCTCTCTCTCTCTCTCTGTTCGACACACAAACCACCAATGTCTCCACGTTTTTATAATTAATATGCACAGTAGGCTTCACGACACCTCTGGAATCTGCAATGGATTTCCGATCTCCTTTTTCTCAAGAAATAAATTAATCTTCACTGATTCAGCAGATTCAGTTCAGCTGAATAAGGAGAGCGCTTCAGACCTCTTGTTTGATACTCTTGCATGTGAGAGTGACTGAAAGTTTAGCTCTTAATATTGCTTCTCCTTGGCTGAAGCGAGAGAGCTTAGAAAGAAGGCTTAACTTGTGGATATAAGAAACAAATTAGAATTAGTAATATTTGACTTTGATGTACTACTGTTTCGTTTATTTATTTCAGCCTACAGAGTGAAGAGTGACAAAATGTTTCGTAATCAGTTCATACAACACTAGAGAGATTTATCTTTCTACTGCATGCAAACGATTACAAAAAAAAAAATCTATATGTAAGAGTAATAATAATTCTACCATTTTAAGAACATGGCAAGTGGGATTAATAATAGCATTATTTATATCATAAGTCAATAATAATATTATAAATGAATGGTTATTTATATCATAAGTGAATAATAATTTATATTATATATGAGTCATTATTTTTATCATAAATTAATAACCATTCATATTAATGCTGAATAATTTATATCATAAATTAACAATTATCTTATTATAACTTAACAATTATTCATATAACAAATTAATAAATGTTTATCTTATATATTTGAATATAGAATTTAAACATTATAAAATGGATTATAAGTTGAAAAATCATGATAAGCATGATGGTGCTGGTAATCTTATTCAAATTACTAATATCTTTGTAAACTTTTCTTGAGCATGAAAACCATCTTGAGCCTGTTAATGTAGAAAAGGAATTTCATTATTTAGAAATCACAGAATATATCAAGGTAAAGGAATTGTAATATTATATGGAAATAAATGTCAACTGATACAAGAATTAACATTTAAATTCAACATTTAACTTTGCCAGATAGTCTGTAGATCCCTAATTAATGAATGACTATTTTTATCATATATTAAAGTGACACAACATCAAGGAGATTCAAATGATTAGCGATTTATATCACATTCGAAAGATCTGATAAAGTCAAAAGGGAATCCTGTTCTATGAAGCTCCAGTCCCAAAGTGAAGCTTCATTTCACTAAGGACGAAATTATGCTTTTAATATGCAGTAGAAAATGTCTTTATGATCTGCTCGATGCCTTGCAACGAGGATGCAAATGACATGTGACAAAACAAGCTGTAAAGAAGGAGTATTTTATTACGCTGACGTCACACTTCTCTGGTGTTTATTCATTCATATAAAAGGAACTTCAGACACGCGTGATTCAGGGAGAAATTACCGACTTAGCGAAGGGGAAGTGGATGCAGCACTGAGGCAGTATCTCAACTCGGAGGTGAAGCTTCCTAGCTCTCTGCCACAAGGGCTTAAGAGGGAAATATAACCCAAACATTCAGCCATAATTAAAAGTAAGATATATGTATATGAGTGTGTGCGTGTGTGTGTGGGTGTGTGTGAGCGCGTGTGTGTGTGTGTGTGTGTGTGTGTGTGTGTGTGTGTGTGTGTGTGTGTGCGCGCGCGCACACAACTCAGACATATGTGTATGTATGCACACATATGTTTACACACACACACACACACACACACACACACACACACACGCACACACACGCGCGCGCGCGCGCACACACACCTACAGACAGACAGAGACAGGGACAAAAAACATACAGACATAAAGACAGAAAGGGAGACAGAAAGAGAGAGAGAGAGAGAGAGAGAGAGAGAGAGAGAGAGAGAGAGAGAGAGAGAGAGAGAGAAACAGACAGACAGACGGAAAACAAAGAGAGCGAGAAAGAGAGAGTAAGGGGGATGTAAAATATATTCATAATAAATAGAAGTTCATTTGTGGTATGAATATGTAACTTGATATCTCCACGGAAACAGAAATACATATACACCGGAAAACATAAACTTTCAGCAACATCAATAAACGTGATTTAGTAACAAAAATCATCCGTTCTAGTGTTCTCGATAAAGCAAACAAAGGCAAGGTATAATCTGATGGATATACAAACACTGAAGCTATTTATTCCATCCTTTTCCGAGAATTCAACTTACCACTACCAACGACTGAGGGAATTTCGTAAACAAAATACATCGCTAAATACACTGAAGTAGTTGCCTCTTCAAATGCAGTATCAAAATCCTGTTCTGGTTCAGAATGGTATATATCACTAATATATACTTAAATATAGAGTTTTGAGTGTGTACTGTATCGTTATCTATCAAGTGAGATTTTTTTTGTGCTTGTAGAAAAGAGTTTGAGCATAATGTCTCAATGTTCTTTCACACATGATAGTGTCCGGGGGAGGAGTAATTAAGCTTACGGGAATCTCATTAATATTATCAGTAATATTTAATATGAAATCAGTAATTTACAGATATCTTTATGTAATAATTAAAAAATGAATTAATCATGTAACCCAAATCTACAAAATCATCACCTTAATTCATATCTGCCGAAAAGCCACGCCCTTCTTCCAAAGTAAGGAGCTGATTGGTTGCCATGTTATGTTTATATTGCTGTCCATGCAGTCACACTCAATATGTTCACAGTTAAATGTAAATAGACTTCTTTGCGCTTCCATTATTAGCCTCCCGGCTAGTACAGTGGTAACGTGTCGGCCTTTCATCCGAGGGGTCGGCGGTTTGCGCCCCGCCCAGGCGCGAGAAGTTGCAATTGTCGCCTGGAGGTTACTGCTGTGGCTAGCTCCACGGCGGGTAAGGACTAACTTTAGCCGAGTCAGCACCAGCTGATACACGTTAGCGAGTCGACATTAGTCGACAGGGGCCGGGCTCCCCTCATGGGCATAGCCCGGGCGAGGTTCAGCTTCGCATATCTGACTTACCTTCTATTATTCTCCAGGCTTATGCAATGGTAACGTTTCGGCCTCTCCTCCGAGGGTTCGGCGGTTCGCGCCCCGCCCAGACGCGGCAAGTTGCAACTGTCAGCAGGAGGCTACTGCTGCGGCTGGGCACCACGGCGGGTAAGGACTAAGCTCAGCCGAGTCAGCACCAGGTCGACCTCAGTTTCCGATATCTGAAATATCTGTATTCTACTATAATATAACGTCAAAACTTTTTTTTCCTTTCCTGAGACTAAATGTACTTCGGACAAGAACAAAAAACATGAGACATGAAGCACAATGGGGAGCAGCCTGTTTTCATTGGGCTATTTACCATGTATATATAGACGTCCTGCAAAGAAGGTGCAATGGCCAGAGGAATCGCTATCTTGACGAGAGCATCAGATAGGTAGATCCACTCCATCTTGATGAAAATCCTAGTTGGCAAATTCCAAACTAAGCCCGGCTCTTCACCTTATCCATTGCAAATATATAGTTTTTCTCTATTTCTTTTTTTTTATCATTATTTTACCACTATTACTGAACCATTTTCAAAGAAATGCACTGAAATAACTTTACCATAAAGTATCACATAAACTGAGCTAAGGACGTCACCACATTTAGCCAATGAGGGTGCGCCGTGAGATATCAGATATAGCTAGATACATAATTGTTTGCATAATTGACTCTATATTATTATGCATACCAGAAGTAAAACCCAAATTTCCCTCATTTATTTATAATAACTAGGAATTCCTTACCATGAACGGCCGTCAGAAAACTCTTGGGAAAAAGTCAGTTTCATTTTCGGGTTCAATAGGCTATATGGAAGTGGAGCTACCTGGCTACATGTATCTTGAATATGTCATGTCAAGACATTTTTCTGATAACGATAAAAGTATTTGTAAGAAATATATATATATATATTTTTTTAAAGTTATATACGAAAACTGTTGCTGATAGTAGAAGCAATTGATATATGTAAGATGTATATATAGTTTTGTAAAAAATATATGACAACTGTTGCTGATAATAAAATCATTTATCATATTTGTAATAAGTAACTGGATTTTTAGTAACTTTTGGATGGTGATTGGTGAGATGATTGACTTCGATGCACATCTATCTATCTGTCTATATATATATATACATATATATTTGTATATATATACATATATATGTAAAGATGTGTATATATGTACATACATACACACACACACATACATAAACATATGTACACTAATTAATTCCTTTAAGAATATCGGTGTAGTACAGGCCGAGAGAAGGCGATCATGTTCACTCCTCTCCCGCATTCCTTCATTTCCGTTCACCCATTCATTCATTTTCGCCACCCTCCATCACTTTATTCCCACGCCCACATCACTCCTACTTTACCCACCCATTCATTTCCATTCCCCCATCACCCCCCCCCCCCCTTCAGTCCATATATTTATTCAGTCATTCACTTCCATCCCCACACTGAATCATTTTCATTCATCCGTTCAGCCATCCATTGACCCCCTCTCCTTCCCTCTTCCATCTCCCCATTCATTCTCACTCTTACATTCTTACTCTCCCATTCACCCATTCATTCACTTCTATTCCCACATTCCTTGATTTCCATCCATCCATTCATCCATCCATTCACTCCTCAGCTCTTCATTCATCCACATTCAGTTCATTCATCCATCCATCCATTCATTTCCATTCATTCACTTCCCTCTCCTCCAACTTCTATCCACTCAGTCATTCTCACTCCCACATTCTGACTATTCCATTAATCCTTATTAACCCATTCATTCATTTTCAACCCCCCCCCCCCCCACCTACCATCCCTTCATTCATACCCGCTCCTACTCATTTCATTCATCCATCCATCCATTAATTAGCTAACATTCCATCCATCCATCCCCCCCCCCCCCCGCCCTACTCCAGTCCTCTTATTCATTCTTACTCTTACATTCTCACTATTTCATTCATCCATCCATCCATCCATTCAACCCCCCCCCCCCCGCCTCACTCCAGTCCTCGTATTCATTCTTACTCCTACATTCTTACTATTTCATTCATCCATCCATTCATTTTAACAGCCACTCCTATTGCCGAGTGAGGACATCACGTGATCAAGCATAATGTGTCCCGGGGTCTCGAGCGGCCGTTTCAGAATCATCTGAACTCACTGAAGACTGACCACCCATGAAAGGAATGAAAAAAAGGAAAGAGAAAGGAAGGGAGAGAGAGAGAGAGAGAGAGGAGAGAGAGAGAGACAGACAGACAGACAGACAGACAGACAGACAGACAGACAGACAGACAGACAGATAGACAGAGGGAAACAGACAGACAGACAGAAAGAAACAGAAAGAAGAGAGAGAGAGTAAGACAAAAAGAAAGATAATGAAGAGAGAGATAGAGTAAGAA
>NC_061860.1:15529504-15532004 GCF_019202785.1 Penaeus chinensis
TCAGCAACTAAGCTGCTTTATATGTATGAATATATTACAGTAGTTTTATCGGTTTGATTGTTTTGCAATGTAAGTGCCGAAGTGATTCCATTTTTTCAATAAAATATTTTGCAATAAAATATATTTACATCCAGATCATTTCCATATGATGAAGCGCATGGAATACTCTCATATCATCTTTGTGTACACGTTACTACAGTGGATCTTACCTCCGGGTACGTCTGTTCCTCGACGTTTGCATAATGGGGGAAAAAATCGTATAAACTCCAAGGGACACCGCCAGCGAACTCCCACACGCTTCCATGGTCACCGCCGGCGAAACGGACCCGTTGTGTATGAAACACCAGTAATTCATGCTTGTTGTTCGTCCAGAACGTGTTTACTTAAACAGCCGAAGCATGTCATTCGTTCGTCAGGGATGGATTTGTGTACACAATGCAAGTATAGGGACAGAACTCCCTACAAATGAAATGTATTAAGAATTTAAGTCCACGAATGAATTTTCTGGTTATAACACACACACACATATACGTGTGTGTGTGTATATATATATATATATATATATATATATATATATAGAGAGAGAGAGAGAGAGAGAGAGAGAGAGAGAGAGAGAGAGAGAGAGAGTGAGAGAGCGTTGATATGTGATATACATAATTTACATATATATACCTATACATGTATGTGTGTGTAAAGAGAGAAAGAGAGAGATAGTGGTTCATATATGATATATATATATATATATATATATATATATATATATATATATATGTATATATATATATATATATGGAGAGAAAAAGAGAGAATGATAGACCTGATAACCGGAACGGAAAAAGAAGCCTATTCCATCATGGAAATTCCTATTGCCAATATGTATAAAGAACTGACGGAAAATATTCAAAAGTAAAGAACTGACGGAAAATATTCAAAAGTAAAGAACTGACGGAAAATATTCAAAAACATTAACCATTATTTTTGCTATCAATTCCTGGCAAGGAAATTTATACCTTCATATTTAGACTCATATCTATATATCAATTATGAATATGGCACTAAACTTTATGTATCAAAATATGTCAAGTGTAAGTCATGTCACAATGTCATCATTATTTCTTCAATAGATAAGTAAATTCTCTCGGTACTTTTATTCTGGACTATCGATATTTGAAAAGTTTGAGAACTCATATAAAATAGCTTTATTATAAAACATATATGCATAAATTACAAGACAATTGACATTACAGTTAATCATTTATATATGCAGTGACATATATAAATGATTAACTGTAATGTCAATTCGAAAAGTAAAACTATATTGCAATATTCCTTTCCTTGAGTGCCAGGCTGAAAATAATTATAATGAAACTTACAATGTTTCGTAACAGCAGATGCATCTAGTACTATCATTAACGGACGAAGAACTCGGACCTATTTCAGCTTTATGAATCTGAACGAACAACGAGCATGAACCACTGGAGGCAGTCTTGAAATCGTGCTGGCGTTCTCCGAAGTACTGTGAAAATCCCTGGGAGTTTTCAGCATGTTTGTTTCCTCCCAGTTCGTGACCCTCGAGGGACACTCGCAACCGTAAATCCGAACCTAAGACCGACCCAGGGAGGAATGTGAACTCAGGATAAAACATTTCCTTAAATTCGTCATCTGGAAATTATCCACAGATAGATATTTATCTACGTGTTTATTTTCCCTTGCAGCAAGTGAAAACGTTTTATTGAAAAATGGAATCTACTTGGTACTTACATGGTAGATTACGTAATGAAAATATAATCAAATTGATTGGATACAACAGTTGTGTATTTATGAATAAAATGCAACATAGTCATTGATTGAAAAAGAATTAAGAATTCCACTGAAAACATAATCAAATTCATAAGATAAAACTGTTGTATATTTATAAATGAAAGTATCAGTCTTTGATTGAAATGCAAGCAAGGAAAATATCATCTGAAAAATAATTAACTCAATGACTATGGTCTCCATATGAAGGAGCAGGCTTATAGCTTGGTGACGGACGAGTGCTCTCTACCCTGACAGGCAGCGACACAGGAACAGTCTTTGGCAGCAGAAGCGGAAGTGGCAGAGGGAGAGGCAACACCACTGGCAACTTCTTCAGCAACGGCAAGGTCTTCTTGAGGAGGAGAAGGCCAGGCGCACTTCGTTCCACTTGGTTGCGAAGAGATTCACTTGTGTGGAGATGCGGCAACATCGAGGAGCTTGTGTCATCAGCTGTTTGTTGGTCCGGTTGGGCTGCAAGGAAGAGGACCGAATCTAAAGTTACTGCAAGAAGCTTCATTGTGGTGATGGTTATAACAATATTAACTTGTAATGATATATTTATATATATTAATACATACATATATTAATGCATATATATGTTAATACATATATACGTGTATTTAATACATATATATCTATATATTTATACATATATATGTGTATTTATTACATATATATCTATATATTAATGCATATATAGGTT
>NC_061860.1:15543509-15551009 GCF_019202785.1 Penaeus chinensis
GAGAGGGAGAAGATTTGTGGCTTGTTCCAGCTGTCATGTATTGCTTAATTAAGGAAGTTCGGGTGATGGATAAGGCTGAATATGATATAGGAAAGAGCCTTGATATTCCCACTTAAAACATGAAAACGATAAGCATTAAATTCATTATATATCTAATATAAATGTCATTTTCTCCCACATAGCATGGCATATTTAGAAAATTGTCTAATATCTTAATTCTATTCTTAAATCTTCAATACCTTGTATGTTTAAGCTAAATCCTACCTACGTCATGTCACCCTAACAAAACCGTATAAAAATCAGTTTTTTATAAATTTATATATCTCACCTGTGTCGATTAAATGTAAAGGTTAAACCCCCCTGCCTACGCACACATCACTTTACCCTTTACTTATTTTCTTACAGATTTACATAGCTCGTATGCGCAGTCTAACTGTAACCCTCAACCTTTCTATCCTATGCACAAGTCATGCCACCTTTCGTGAAATGTTATATTGCTCAGCCAATCACGATCAGCCGAGGGCAAAGGGAAGCCCTCGGAGAGACCTCAGACGCCCGAAACTAACACTGTTAAGCAGCAACAGGAGGAGAGACAGACGCGTTCGATGAAATCATGAATTAAATAGTTCATCTTCGGAGGGACGGGAAGCTGGTCGATGGGAAATGGCATGTATTCATAATACCGAGATTTATTTGATATTTATGCACATGCTGTATACGTATATTCATGTATACATACAGGTTATATATGTACACACAAATATGCGTTTGTGTGTGTGTGTGTATATGTGTGTTGTGTGTGTGTGTGTGTGTGTGTGTGTGTGTGTGTGTGTGTGTGTGTGTGTGTGTGTGTGTGTGTGTGTGTGTGCGCGCAGTTCCCCACATTTCCAACTTGCACACCACGAGTCTGAAAGTGACAATTTTGATCTGGCAATATTTGTGTAGCATGTAGTGTTCCGTGAGTGGAAAGGTCTGTTTCGAACGATGACTGTGATTGGCTGAAATAATTTTACAAATATCTACAACAGGAAAGAAATCCGACTGAAATTATATCAAAATGTTATAACTATTAAAATCACAATGATTAAGAACAAAGACTGATTTTTTTTACTGCAATAGGTATCTCTGAAGAAAATAACATATAATAGATACAATGTAGTGAAACGATGAGTGAAATAAAAGTATTTTTATTTTGAGTATGTAAAACTATGATTTATAGATAATCGTAATAGGTTTAGAATATAAAAGTCGACAACAGAACTTGCGAAAGGCACAAAATGATTTTTATTTTATGGGAAAAAATATTCACAATGTTTCTGATTCAACAGACTCGGAGTTTGTCACACACGCGCGCGCACACACACACACACACACACACACACACACATACACACACGAACACACTCACTCACTCACTCACTCACGTGTATACGTGTGTATATATGCTCTCGCTCTCTCTCTCTCTCTCTCTCTCTCTCTCTCTCTCTCTCTCTCTCTCTCTCTCTCTCTCTCTCTCTCTCTCTCTCTCTCTCTCTCTCTCTTTTTTTCTCTCTGTCTCTCTTTCTTTCATTCTCTCTCTCTCTCTCTCTCTCTCTCTCTCTCTCTCTCTCTCTCTCTCTCTCTCGCATATATATATACATATATATATAGATAGATAGATAGATAGATAGATAGATAGATATGTATATATGTATATATATGTATATTCATTTCATATATTTATTTAAATACATATATATTATATATATATATATATACATATATACATAATCTCGTTATATGAGTGCAATTTCATTGCTGACTTTTCTGTTCACTTCGAGGCCATATAAGTATTTCAAGGGAAAAAAATCTAAGGCACAGCATTTATTGCATATTTCGCAAGACAAAAAAAGACATCATACATATTGGGAGAGAGAGAGAGAGAGAGAGAGAGAGAGAGAGAGAGAGAGAGAGAGAGAGAGAGAGAGAGAGAGAGAGAGAGAGAGAGAGAGAGAGAGAGAGAGAGAGAGAGAGAGAGAGAGACAGAGAGAGAGACAGAGAGAGCAGGATATATGGTTATATGAGATTTGATGTTTTAAAGTGTAATGTTTTTGTTTTGTTTATAGCATAACTATCGACCTGGGATATGATTTTTAAACAGTCCTCCTTCACGCTATTTCCGACGACCTGTCAGGATTCTTTTACCTAATGCAATTCTTGATATTCTTATAAGGGGCTCACTCCATGTGACCCGAGTGTGCAGTCCGGACCTCTTTCAAGTCGTCAGCTTAAACAACCCATTCAGCAGTTGGGTAATTTCTCATTCATAAATTCATAAATAAGCCGCGCAAAGACAATGAATCAGGTGAGGAAATCTTACGAATTACAGAAAAAAATACAGTTCTCGCACCATTTGGAACTGCGTGGATCTGGACATATATGCATGGATTTACATATATGTGTATGTGTGTGTGTGTGTGTGTGTGCTTGTGTGTGTGTGTGTGTGTGTGTGTGTGTGTGTGTGTGTGTGTGTGTGTGTGTGTGTGTGTGTGTGTGTGTGTGTGTGTGTGATTGTGTGAGTGTGTGTGTGTGTGTGCACAGACACGTAAACACACATACATACACTAGTGTATATAAATTTACAGTTGTAACGCAAACACAGTGAAACATGAAAACCGTTTCCCCGAGTGGATGCCCTTCCTTTCAATCGTGAACCTTTTAGCAGGATTTTAGCTCGCGCTGGGTGACCGACCCTCATGGTCCTGTATTATTAATTTATTGAAAATTTTCTAAGGTCATTTGTGGCGTATTCAAAATATAGATATAGCGTGAGATTTGGGGGCAAATCCCCCAGGTAAGGAAGTAGCAAAAAGGGTTGGGAATGATTAGGGCAAGAGGGTAGTACTATTGTGAAAAGGGTAGAGAGGGGGAGCTGGTGGGGCATAGCAGAAGGTAAAGGTTGGTAGAAGGGGAAGGAGTTAAAGGAGTAGGGGACATTATGATGAAATTTGTGGCGAGAAGGGCATGAGTTAACGATTGGGATAAGTGGACAGGACATGGGCATGAAGAAGAGAAGGGAAAGGAAAGGAGAAGAAAAGACCATGCAATATTAGTTGAGGCGAGGGCTGGGGTCCAAGGCTGGGGTGATCCCCTACGTTTGGCCTCAGTCCCTGTCTCCTAACCCCCCACCCCCACCCCCGACAAGAACGAGCAAGGGATTGGGGTGGGGGGGGGGGGGGTCATGATACTGTAGAGTGCTTCCATTTTGCAACGTCACTACAACGGAGGTCTTGAAGAATATGACCTTCGAACAAGAGGGCTGTTTTATGAAAATGGTGGCAAGGCGTGTATTACATCACTCGTGAAGCCATTTTGTAAGTACGTGAAGTTCATTTTATATTCATGTAGGTACAGAGGAAATTGTAGAGTAAACTGGCAATGATATAATAACAAAATGAAGACCATACCTCACTCTACTTCTGATTGCAGAGGGCTGACCCCCCACATTGGCGGCTGCTGCCCCCCAACCCCCGCCCAAGAAACAAAGAATCCTCCACGTATTCCTGACAGGATAGAGCATGCGACTTACATGTGGAGCGCCCCGAACACGGCAATATATAACCTTGGGATGGGAGGGTGACTCATTGCTCATTCCTGCCGTGCATACGCGTTGGATTCTTTGTCTTCGTGGGTGGGGAGGGGGGGGGGTCGCAGGGGGCGCAGAAACCCTGCTTTATATATAACAGTGACTTATTCATTGTATGCTATAGTTAGTTTTTTTTCTGTATTCTTTTCATATTTTACCCCACAAATTCCCTGATACCCTTTCCGTCTTCCCCTGCTATGAATGGTTAAGATTTTCACTAAAGGGGGGGGGGGGGGGGGGAGGTCCGCGGCTTAATTTCGATATATTTGCATTGTCTTCATCATGTTTTTCTTTCAATATCCATACTTCTTATTTGATTAAATAAAAATATACCCAGAAATAAAAGAAAGAAACCAAAGATAAAACGAAACGAAAAGGAAAACCAGAGATCAGTCTCAGTCTGTATATGCTCAGATTTTACAGAAAATGTATCACATCCAACTGGCCTCTTGTAAACAATGAAAATATACGTCTCTCTCTCTCTCTCTCTCTCTCTCTCTCTCTCTCTCTCTCTCTCTCTCTCTCTCTCTCTCTCTATCTATCTATCTATCTATCTCTCTATCTATCTATCTATATATCTATCTATCTATTTCTCTCTCTCTTTCTCTTTCTATTTCTATTTCTATTTCTATTTCTATTTCTATTTCTATTTCTATTTCTATTTCTCTTTCTCTTTCTCTTTCTCTTTCTCTCTCTCTCTCTCTCTCTCTTTCTCTCTCTCTCTCTCTCTCTCTCTCTCTCTCTCTCTCTCTCTCTCTCTCTCTCTCTCTCTCTCTCTTTCTCTCTCTCTCTCTCTCTCTCTCTCTCTCTCTCTCTCTCTCTCACTGAACTCACTCCACTGATCAGACGAACAAACAATCCCAAGAGAGAGTTTACCGACAAGATGATAGGTTTTATTTTCTTATTTTGTATATAATATAAATGAAAGTAAAAATGAAACAATAAAACATTAAAAGGAGTGAAATAAAACCGAGGCCTTAAAACAAAAGTGAAAAAAATCAGTAAATAAAACTAAAATAAATTTTAAAAATAGACTCGAGGGCTGAAGAGAGCAGCATAGGTGGCTGCCAAATACGCCTACAGATGGTGCTAAGTAGTGCTGCTGCTGTCAAGAGGGGGGATGGGGGGGGGCTAGCCGTCTGGGTTCTCGCAACATAGTAGGGGGCTGCCTCACATACACTACAGTCCCCTGTGTTACTGCTGCATCCCTACGGCCGCCACATTAAGGCACAATACATGTAAAAAAGTAAGGAAAATTAATAATTGCGTCAAGACACCCAATATGAAACGTGGTTAATTTAACTAACTTTAAAGCAGAAAACGCATGTGAATTTTAATGTATTGGTATGTTTTTACGCTTTTGTTTGTGTTTATAGTTCATGATTTGAGTTGATGATTATACAAAAGAAAATGCAATGTTCGGAATAGCCTTTAATGCTTGTTTGTTTCTTATTTTGCTGGATCACCTTAGTTTGTTTTTGTTTTTTGCGTTTTCTCATTTTGTTTCGTTTCTTAGCTTTTTTATTGTGTTATTATCTATTTTCTTCTTCATTACTGTATTCATAATATATGTTTTGGTTCTTAGGTTTATTTGTGCTTTTTAACGTGTTTTCATTTAGTTTCTTTCTTGGCTGTTTTATTGTGTTCACTGTTTATGTTTCGTATAGTCTGATTCAATAAATGTAGTTTTTACCTTTGTTTGACGGACCACCACAAACCATTTATTTTAGGGAATTCATTAAACTATACAAACTTCAAAATCACTACATTAGGAAGTCATCCCTACGCGAGCTGTGATCTACCATGACACGATAGGATGTCATCCCGGCGCGAGGAATGGTTTAACAAGGGTTCGGTAGAAAATGACCCACTCATTCGCGGCCCCGGGCGAGTGACACACAGGCCTCCTTGCTACTCTCTTGAATTACAATACTCTAGCTTTTTCTGTTGTTTTTATGTTTTTTTTTTTTTTTTTTTGGGGGGGGGAGGGTCGTAACATCTATGCATACATTTAGATATAATGAATATCTGTTAAAACCTGGGATCTTAGTTTTATATCAAAATATAAGTAACCGGCTCCCTCAGTGATGACGCTCTCAGTCAAAATCACTTTCTCGTCCTCGTCTTTTTATAACTATGGTAGTTTATATTTTATACAACCATAATATCTGCAGTGATTGCAGTCATATATCATTATAGCTCTATTAGGATTATAGATGTTATACACTTTTTAATATTACTTATGCATTCTCAATTAAATTTTAAATTTCTGTGTATCCTATCAGTGATATTTTTTATGTATTAAAAATACATATTACAAAATCTAATATTGTTTGTCATATTGTAATAGTTTGAAATAAGAGCATTTAATGATAGCTTGTGTTTCGTTTAATCAATATTCCATTGTACCTTCATAATTCAAATGTCTTTTAAATTCCATAAGGTTAACTATAAAATAATTACTAATTTGTTGTCACACTCTTAATTTATAGCAATGTTAATGGCCGATTGCCGTATTTCTTTAAGGATACAATTATAATGTTGGTTGTTATTGATATAATTATAATGTTGGTTGTTATTTATAGTTTTGATTCACTGGTGATGGGTGGATTAACCCAAAATATCTGAAGAATATTTTTATGCTGGAATTAAACTGCCGAATTTGAATGCCATAGTTTGTTGTCAACTTCTAAAGATGTTTTTTTTCTGGCAACGAAAGGCCATCATTTCCGCCGTCACACCTCTTTTAGGGACCGTCCCAAATGAGGGTGGGAAATGGGGTCATTTCGATTTAGCTAGTCTATGTTATACGTTCGCGAATGAGAAAACTACTAAACAACTGCTAGAGTCGGGTTATTTCTTGGAAGGCGCAAGGGAATAAACACTAGCAGGTTCAACTGTGTATGCAGGAAATTAGTTCTATGTACACCAGGATAGACGTGTTCTTGTGGCAATCTTGCATATGGCATTTGATAATGACATTGCGCATATATATGAGTTCGTGAATGTTCAAAGAACACGTTTATACCAATATCAGAAAGAATAAAAATCACAATGATTTATGATGGACTATTTTGCGCGATTTTTCTTCAAGAATATGATTGTTGTATACTTTTATACCAGGAATATGCTCTTCATCGAGATTTCCTGGTAATAAGCTGTAGCTTATGTTGACATAGACCCAGAGATGCAGCAAACCAACCTGTGACAAAGTCATCTTTGTATACTGAGTGGGATGTAGGGTATTCCACACGAACAATGGAGTCGGCGCTGGCTCATTCTCCTCGCCTGTATATCACTGTCCCGGGCCGTCAACAGCCTGGGGCGGCGGTGATATAGGATGGAGTGGAATGGTACACATATATCAGGACGACATATGGCAGTATCAGACACTAGATTGCAGTTATTATCCCATGTAGATCCTGTACTGACTGTTTCGCAATACTCAGACTCTGTACGGCCACAGCCTCGTCTGCAGGGAGAGGTTAGTACCTCATAATTCCTAGGTTATATATTGTCGTTTTCGTCCCGCATGTAAGCCACGCGCTGTATCCAGCCGTGGTCGGCTGGATACAGCGCATGTGTAGTGACCCACTAAGCCATATACTTCCTAAAGAAGACTTGAGAAATGGAGAAAATATCTGTTTTTATCCCTCTATATTAAATTAGTTCAGTTCAATTATATATGGTTTGATTGAACATTATGATTATTTTCTATTGATTTTAATTACATGAGGAGCACTTGCACTTGTTGTTGAAACTTGTACATATCAATGATCTCACAGAAATGCGAGATCATTGATATGTGCACAATATAGATCTAAAAAATACAAAAACTTGAACTCATATTGGGTTTACATGCAATTCACATAGAC
>NC_061860.1:15556009-15561009 GCF_019202785.1 Penaeus chinensis
TCAGAGGTCACTGAACTTTCTCGTTTCAAGCCGCCTTTGAAAAGATGTGTAACTGGAATTGAAGATATCTCTGAACGTGAAATTCAAATCAAAAAATAATATAAAATATGGCCCGTGACTTTTAAACAAAAATCTTAAAAATTAAACCTTACATAAGAAACCTATTAAGTATTCCTCCCTATGTTGTTGTGTCTAATTCTTTCTTATCAAGTTATTTCATCTTTCTTCCATTAATCCTTCAGCCACTTCTTCTTCTTCATTTCCCTTTTTGTTCTTTATTCCTTCTCCCTCTTCCTTCTCCTCTCCCCGTGGGCTGGTAGATTCTGAAATGGTGAAATTTTTAGATGACTTCTAATATGGTTTCAAAAAGATATAAACCTGCACATGAATACTGCATTACGTAAGGAAAGTCTAAATTCGCAGAAAACGCTCCAACCGTAAATTTAATATTCCGAAGTCTCTGGAGTGCTCTCTATACATATTAAAATATTTAAGTTCCAACTGCAGAAATAACGATGACAATAAACACTTAATATTTTTTTTTTCCTTTTTATTTTCCTCGTTTACCAAAATGAACAATATTACTAACGGTGACCAAGAACAGTATAGAAATCTCGTTAGCAGCAACAGTGAAAAGAGAGAAACAAATAATTAATCGCAACAATACTAACCAATCCACTGGTTATGAAAGCAATGACAAGAGACACGGAATCAATGACACGGAATCTATTGAAACAGTTCCAGAAATAGAAACAGAAATAAAACATGCAAAAACAGCCAAGATTAGATGAACAAGGGCAGTAGTAACAGCCTCTGTGCTACATGCAAATGTACCATGATAGGACGAGAATGAAGATAGATATATTAGATAGATATAGTAGATAGATAAATATAATAGATATACATTAGACAGATATAGTAGCTAGATAGATAGATATATTAGATAGAGTAGATAGATATATCAGACAGATATGGTAGATAGATATAGGAGATATATTTTAGATATAGTATATATATATATATATATATATATATATATATATATATTCATACCTATATATTCATGTATATATTAATTTATCAATTTGTTTATTAATTTGTTTACTTTTGTGTGATTGAGTCTATAAATGCAACTGCAAAGGCGACAGCCGTCTTAACTGACTTTGCATTTAAGTAGTAAGCGTGATTGCTCTCATAATTACATATCCTACGTGCAAATGAAACTGCAGAAACAACAGCCGGCGCCGCTCTGGCCACGCACTCTACATACTAATGGGAATATTTTGCGTTCAACTCGTACCACACCAAAACTGCCTGACACCACCGTAACTGTCTTCTTTCATATTCATTTTGGTTTTCTTTATTGCATTCCTGCTCGCCATAATAAAAGGCTGAAGGGAGAGCTGGCACGGAACACTGGCTTATGTGCAAAAGAACTGTAATGTTGAGGAGGCTTTATTGCAGGAGGCGAGTTGTGTGTGTGGGTGTGCTTATTAATGTGTTTATATTTCCAGTGAATTGGCTACACTATTTTCTCAAGTATCTATATATTTTCTAAGTGTACATACACCACAGACGCAATGATAGCACACACACACACACACACACACACACACATATATATGCTATACTATATGTTATACTAGGCGTACACCTACACAATATATAGATACTTGAGGAAAATTTCATCAGCAATTAAAATAATTAACTGCATAAAATCTAGCATATTACGGAGTACTGAGCCGCCGCGTCCCATTCAGCCGCTGTTGGTGCTAATGAAACGATAACGTTGTTCGCTTCTAATTAGATCTCCCCCCCCCCCCCCCCCTCTCTCTCTCTCTCTCTCTCTCTCTCTCTCTCTCTCTCTCTCTCTCTCTCTCTCTCTCTCTCTCTCTCTCTCTCTCTCTCTCTCTCTCTCTCTCATCTTCTCTCCCCCTCTCTCTCTCTCTCTCTCATATTCTCTCCCCCCCTCTCTCTCTCTCTCTCTCTCTCTCTCTCTCTCTCTCTCTCTCTCTCTCTCTCTCTCTCTCTCTCTCTCTCTCTCTCTCTCTCTCTCTCTCTCTCTCTCTCTCTCTCTCTCTCTCTCTCTCTCTCTCTCTCTCTCTCTCTCTCTCATCTTCTCTCCCCCTCTCTCTCTCTCTCTCTCTCTCTCTCCCCCTCTCTCTCTCTCTCTCTCTATCTATCTATCTATCTATCTATCTATCTATCTATCTTTATCTCTCTCTTTATGTCTCTCTCTCTATCTAGAGAGAGAGAGAGAGAGTTATGGATTATCAGACTCTATTTTCTCCCTCTTCTTCTTCTTTGATGCGGTTATCGTATATTTTTTGCAGTGTGTCGTTGTGTTGTTTACCCGAACGCATGTAATAAGATCTACTCCCATTGAAAAAGTCCCATGTAATGCTTCTTGAGGTTTAGTTACGTCGAACTCGTCCAAGTTCGTGAATAACTGAATGTACAGTTACCGTTTTTATGAGGAGCTTAATTATCGTCATTATTTATAATTATATTTATCTACCACTACACCTACTTCCGCACAATTTTAGCCATTCAAGACCTTGCCATGTGCATCGATAATGGCATTATTCCTCTATTTCCAGCTGTGATATGATTGTCAGTAGTATTTATATTAAATGGAAACCTTTATTTGCATTAACTTATTTTACTGAGAGCTGTTAAGTACACTTGTTTTATATAAAGATGGATTATCCAGATAAAAGTCACCGTAAGAAAGGATACTAACTAGATATGTATTGTGTAATATCAATCAATATTTAAATATGTGTTTAGTATTTTGCTTAAAATGTATTTCAGAGAATACAATAAGCGTAGCAGTATTATCGTATCAACCCATCATCCCTTCTTATCTATGTATCTATCTATCTTCATTCCGACACTGTCTCGGTGTATTTGCTTGTAAGCACGGAGCCCACCAAGTTGCTTTAATCTTGACTGCTTTTGTCACCACAGTCGTGGATGTGTTTTTGCTTTTACTTTTGAAACCGCTTTGGTCCTTCACATAGATCTAGAAACAGAGATCAATGAGAATGTAAATCTTTTCAGCCCAATAGATTAATTGGATTGGATTCGACTACGTCTTCGTCAGAAGTACAGATATCTATTCTCATTTTCTGGTCTATATTTGTCGTAATGAATGTTGGAGGCTGTTTTACCGTTCGAATTTCTTGACGTTGCTTTCACAAACATTGAAGATGTAAGGAGTCCTGTGATATCGGAGTCTCCTTCAAATGACACGGTATCTGGTTCAGACTGAGTGTCTCTCGCGCCATCTTAGGCGATATTTATAGTGTTCGTGACGTCATGAACTACGTCACGCACTATACATCTTTCGTATTTATAAAACTTGACATTTCACCTTACAAGTTAAAACATATGTTTACGATGTCATAAAAAAATAAAAAAAATAGTTCCAAGTTAAAATAAAATTAGGATTATCGAACACAAATATAAAAGTAAAGGATGACTAGTGTAAAATACTCAGAAGATTAGAGATAATAATGAAAAAGAAATAAAACATTTATTAAATTAAAATACATAGAAAATCAAGTAAAACTGACTTTCGAGTCTTAAGAACGAAGCAAATATGAGAGCTTTACATATAATCTAAAAAAAAAAAAAAAAAAAAAAAAGGCTATACAACGGGTAAGATTCACAAAAAAAAAATACAAAAACAAAAAGGCTTAACCCCCCCCTAAAAAAAAAAAAAAAAAAAAAAAAAAAAAGAACAGGAGCGAGCAGGCGAAGTCAGGTCGCGGCCGAACGACGGGAAGCGGGAGGCGAGGAGATGCTCTTGAAAGCCCGGGATGAGGAGGACTAGGATGCCACTACACATACACACATACAAATATATAGAAGTATATATATTTGTATGTGTATGTGTGTGTGTGTGTGTGTGTGTGTGTGTGTGTGTGTGTGTGTGTGTGTGTGCGTATGCGTGTGCATGTGCGTGTGCGTGTGCGTGTGCGTGTGCGTGTGCGTGTGCGTGTGCGTGTGCGTGTGTGTGTGTATGTGTGTGTTTGTGGATGTGTATATATAAATTCCTAGAAATTCGGCCGTCTTTCATCTAAAAAATGTAGGTTGGTCTATTCAGCTCAGTGATTGCAAATCTGTCACATTTTCACACCAAGAATTCATATATTTCCGTTTTAGATTGTAGTTACGTGCATTTTCAGGAGCGACTGGAAATGACGAAGCTCAGTCACCTTGCACTATTTCTGCTCTTGCCAAGTCTGGATTAATGTAATTGTAAAGGATACTTAACTGTGAGGTTTGAGAGGGATTAGATTACCTTTTGGACGGTGGTTAAAAGAACGGTTAAGAACACATTATATTATTTTCTCTCATTGCAACCTGCTAAGGTATCCATTTTACTTACGTGTCGAAAGAACTATGGCGCTCGGGACTCTTTCTCTTACTGCTGTGGTTGTAATATTTCACCAAGGAATTTTTGCACCGTCGGGAACCGTTTTTATTGCCTTAACCTTCGTCAACTTGATTTCACGTAACCTCAGTAGGACATCTAGTCTCCTCGACCTCATTTGTTCCCTACAGATAAACACCTCATTTTCAGCTGTAGTTTTAATAATCCGCATCATGTTTCTTCCCCTTCATGGCGTTCCTGTGCTCAACCTCATGTCTTACTGTTGTCTTTAACGTCACGAGGAATGACATGTACTGCCAGCAGCCCCGACCCCATTTGCCCCAGGAATGTGATTTCCATTTCCGCCTCGGGCTGGCTTCCCTCCGTCAGAGGCTGCCGTCAGTGATGTCACAATTTCCAATTAAACCGCATTTATTGCAACCAGCATAACGATCGTAATTGAAGTTGTATGTATAGTCACCGTCTCTGAGAAAAATGTCTAGTTCCATTGTTATATGTTTTTGTTAATAGCTTTCTTCGGTCTGTCTATTCACAGCTTTGTGTTTGGAATGGTAGCATATGAAAAAGCATATCAATATGGAACGTGACAATTTGAAAT
>NC_061860.1:15571009-15583509 GCF_019202785.1 Penaeus chinensis
ATATATATAATCGCATTAGTAATTTCGACCTTATCTGACCCCAACAATATTCATTTCCTTTTCGCTTCATTCTCCCCTGATCCTCGGCCCCCTCCTTCCTTTCTCAGAGAAAGCTTGCCCCTTTCCAGCAACACTGCAATCTCCTGCAATCAAACCGCATTTTTGCCACGTGTCCGCAATGAGCAGGGCGGCCGTAAACGAAGCTGCGTGTGTTGTTACCATCCTTAAAAAAAAACAATCCCTCTCTTGCTAAATGTAAATGCAAAGTAACAGTGTGCGGCCCAGAGTTTGTTTGTGTGTCTTTCTGTAGCACAAAGAGACGTTATTTGCAAAGCGCTTGTGGTTCCTGGAAATGGGATTTGTTGCTTCGGACTCGCTTTTTGATGTTGCATTTGCGACGCTGTTGGGAATGATGCTTGGCAGATAGTTTCTATTCACACACACACACATATATATATATATATATATATATATATGCATATCTATACACAAACATACACATATATATGTACAAGCAAAGACATATATTGTATGTGACCAGATCTGAATGGTATTGCCTGAGGACTCCTGATGACACCGAGTTCTACATCCTGGAGGCGTAGACGATGCAGATGGAAGGAAGACGTCCCAAGAGAACGAAACCAAGATGAAATTTTAGAAAAAAAAAATATGGTAAGATTTAAGCCTAACCCTGCGACCAACTTCCGTCGCCCCGAGAGCGGTGTTGTGTTTCTCAAAGTATTTTACTTTCAAACTTCGTTATTAATTGACTGTAATTGTTTTTTAAGGGAGTGATCATGTTACGATATATTGTCATATTCATTTGTTATTACGTTAGACTTAGTTTGTTTTTACGTATCGTCTTTAGTTGTGTGCTTTTAAGATTTGGCTTTATCATGTTTTCAGAGTAATAATGCTAAATCGTTTAGATAAAATGCTTTCTATCTGATAGTATTGCCATACTTCTATCTATCAATACCCATATCTATCTTCCTTTATCTCGATAATGGTATGTTTGCCTCGGTCCATTTACTCTTTTCCAACGCTGTATCAGTCTACTTAATAAACTTATGGTTTTACTTCTGGATCTGCCTTGTATTTCCTGTAGATGCTGCTTCGTTTTCCTTATCACTGCCTCACACACATTGCTCGTCCTTATAACAGCACCAGTGATAATACAAGGCAAGAGGCGGAGAACCAAGAATAACAGGTGCTGTGTTGATAGAGGCGGTTTTTGTGTAAGAAACGCAGCCGGGGGACCAACGGCATAAACAAAGACTTCCAAGAGTAACAAAACGTCTATCTATCTCTCTATCTATCAATCTTTTAATATATTTATATATATATATATATATATATATATATATATATATCTAGCGATCTGTATGTGTATCTATCCTCCTCTCTCTCCTTCTCTCGTTCTATCCATATGTATATCTGTCTATCTGTGTACCTATCTACCTACCTATCTATCTGTCTATCTATCTATCTACCTATTTATCTATCCATCTACATATGTGTGTGTGTGTGTGTGTACATATACACACAGACACACACACACACACACACACACACACACACACACACACACACACACACACACACACACACACACACACACACACACACACGCACACACACACGTATAGGTAGAGAGAGATGAAGGGATTGGAAGAGGAGGGAGAGAAGGGGAGGGAGGGAGGGAGGGAGGAAGAGAGAGAAAAAGAGAGAGAAAGAGAGAGAAAGAGAAAGAGAAAGAGAAAGAGAGAGAGAGAGAGAGAGAGAGAGAGAGAAAGCGAGAAAGAGAGTGGGGGGGGGGTGAAAGATAAAGAGAGAGAGAGAATTACGCTTGTTAAATTTTCTTAATTTGCTTTCAAACAAAATACAAACTATGACGTAACATCAAACAGCTTCTATGTAATTTTTTTTTTCTATATTGAAGAGACAATCACAAGGTTTTCGTTATGTACATTTATTTATGAAATGATTAGATTATTCTAAAAACAACAGTAACTGATTACCGCGCCTCTGGAGGAAAAATACAGAGTCATAAAAACAACAAAACATAGTACTGCTAAGGACTCAAAGGCGTGAACCTAAATAGCCTTTAGTCGCGATTTAACGTACTGTCTAGTGTCCTCTTTTGCTCACAGATGGCTCCACAAGTGCTCAGCAATCAAAGGCAATAGTTAGCTTATGATCTCATCTGATTTCCTCATTCCTTAAATTGGTGAGTAAATGTTCTTCTAATGCTGTTAATATCGACACTGTTATTTTTATTAGTATGGGATCGCAATTTTTATAGCGTTATTGACATATTAATAACAAAAAGAATTATTTTTTTCCCGAAAATCAAAGATAATATGAATAATAATTAACTTATTTGTGACTAATATACAGCAGGCATGGCATGCACATCACCCGACCAGTGGGCTAAGAATTCATTTTATTATAAGTTGTTTAAGAAACGAGCCAAAAAATGGACCTCGAGTAATAGAACACGGCCTCAATTTTGGCTTATTCTGAAAACAATAACCTTGCCTTGGCTCACCTAGAGAAGCCCTTAGGGTATCCTCGGTCCAAAGAGCTAGCGTCAGGGGTGCTATTCAGATTAGGTCTTCATATTTTCATCCACATTGAGTAGGTGACACACACTCACACTCACACTCACACTCACACACACTCATACTCACACACACTCATACTCACTCACATACACGCGCGCGCATCTATTTATTTATCTACACACACACATAAATGTGCTTAGGTGGGTGTACATAATATTATATGATATCCTTATATAGATCTATAATACACAAAAAATCTAGTCCAATAACCACCATGGTGCTGAGAAGTAGATTCTCACTGAGCACACACATGAGTGGAGCTCGTTTAAAAGCACAATCGAATGTAAAAAAAGAAAAAAAAAAGAAAAAAAAAATCGTTAAAATCGTTAGGTGGTGGCATCCATCGACGTTTTTGCTCGAAATTGTAAACATCGTGAAGAGCTGCATCATTCTGCCATCTGCCTATGATCTCTGGCTGATATTTAAGTAACATGTGATGATTTCTATCTATCCAGTTCCATATTTTGATTAGTTTTATTGATATAATCGCAGGCACATTGGAGGCACGAAAGAGCAAATCAGTGAAAAATAATAATTAAAAGACAAAAGTAAAATTACATCAGTGGAAATGACTGCGTGACAAACATCCAATTAGCAAAACAAGGATATTTTGGGGAGCCCACATGTATTCAGAAAAGGCAATCAATCGCTTGTGTCGATTGCAAAACACGTGGTGGCAATCACAGTTAAATTGCAGGGATATTGCAAATTATGACTGAGGAAAGAAGCCAGCGCCCTTCGAAGGTGGAATGAGGAGAATGAGGATAAGAGGGAAGATGAAGTCAAACGAGGTCGGAGAAACTGGCATCGAAGGAAGTCAGATTTCCTTGTAAGGAAAAAAGGTTATGAGGCATTGGGAGGGAATGAGGTAAGACTGAGAACGAACAGAGACGAGAGACGCCAGCGATTTACTAAGGCGCTGAACGAAGAGACTCAAGGGAGGTTAGAAGCCCCTAGAGAGCCTTGTTGAAGCAAAGGCAACTGGCGCCTCGTGTTGGCTTACTATTTTAACTTACCCTTACTATTATAGCTATTTTCTAATTGGTCACATGAAAACGACCTTTGAATTGGAACATAAATACGAAACATATAAGTAGCTCATTCTGTTTTAAAATATATGTATATATGTGTGTGTGTGTGTGTGTGTGTGTGTGTGTGTGTGTGTGTGTGTGTGTGTGTGTGTGTGTGTGTGTGTGTGTGTGTGTGTGAAACTGAAATTTAAAATGTTTTTGAGCTTGATCATTAACTCGAAAAATACGATCACCTCATACTGCCCTTTCCCAATATATATTTCAATTCTAGATATGGTATATTTTCATATATTCATATTGGAATTTCAAAGATGTTCGAGGTGATATCGGGGGGAGACATTTATGTATAATAAATTTGAATTACTGTTTTACAGTAATCTGAATATGTAAATGTTTTCAAATATTTGCGATAAGGATAACGTTAAAAAATATATGATTTATTAAATGAAATTATATGAGTATTCTCTCTCTCTCTCTCTCTCTCTCTCTCTCTCTCTCTCTCTCTCTCTCTCTCTCTCTCTCTCTCTCTCTCTCTCTCTCTCTCTCTCTCTCTCTCTCTCTCTCTCTCTCTCCTTATACCGTCTTTTCTGTTTTCTTTAATGTTTTTTTCACATATTCAATTCCTTTCGTCCATTTCATTTTCCATCTTTTCACTCTCTTTTCTTTTCTTCTTCTATTCTTCTATTTTTCTCCTTATAAACCTCTTTCTTTTCAGTCCTTTTCGTCAGTCTAATCTCCTTTTTTCGCATTCTTCTCTCGCTTCTTCTTTCTTCCTCTATCTTCAACTCCTCTTTTCTTTTCCTTCTTCATCCACCTCTTTTTTTTTTTATTATTACGTTTTTTTGCCATCAGTCTCCCTCTTTTCCTTCTATTTTCTCTCCACTGCAATCTCGTAAAGTGAAAAAAATTCCTCTGCTTAAAAAAGGTTCTCGAAGCTATATAAAAGGTATGAATGAAAACAACTAATTCTTCTAAGTGTTCTTTACATTCTCGATATTGCATCTTCATCAGAAACACGTACCGTTAGTTTTGTTTCACATATGACACAGAAACTCCGAAACATATCTTAATGTGGAATTACCCATTTTCATTAATAAATTTGCCTTTCCGAATTCTGGGAGATATGGCGTTGGTAAGATTAATGGCTTGCTTCATTAATGGTATGCTTCAGCTGTTATGTTTTGATTAATGTTGAAAGTTCAGGTGGTGGATAAGGTAGAACATATATATTGATATTTATTCTGTAAAAAAGAAAGAAAAAAAAAACTACGTATTTAGTATGATATAGGCTTAATCCATCCATTCCAGGCACCCATCATGTCAGCTTTACAGAAGTAAAAGATATGCATTTGATATTTACTAATCTGGATTTCGAGTATGATATGTAAAGGATTTAGGAATCTATATTATCATTATCATTATCATTATCATTATCATTATCATTATCATTATCATTATCATTATTATAATTATTATAGTTGTTGTTTTCTTTTTTGAGATATGACTGTAAACCTTGATATAATTTTAACATATCTGCGTACGTGTGCTGTAAATTTAATGGAAACACTAATCGGTCATTTTCACACACAATGTCGCCTATTCAAGAATATAGTAAGGATTGATTACATTTTTTACAAATATGCATGGACAGTATATGTAAACTAACAGGGAAATAATTGCTTTTCTTAATTGTTAGCTGTATAGTGTTATCTATACAGCAATTCCATAATCACTAACACTTTGGTACATGTTTGCCTTTTACGCGCACATTTTTGGAAGTCTGTCGAAACATCTTTCCGGATTGTATCAGTTTGTACGCCTCTACCCTGATACAAGGTCATACTGGCCAGCCAATCAGAGCGCGATATTTTTCAGATATAGTTCATCTAGTCTCAGAGAGGGATTTATATTTTCGTTAATTACGAACCGCGTCGTAAATTTCTCGATACATAATTGTTTTAAAAAGGTGCATAAAATGTTTCTGTGTCTTTTCACTTGTACGTCAAATACATGTTCACTCAAGACGGTCTATCAAGACGGTCGCTGAAACGATAAGAATTTCCAACGTGTCCGAGTCATATGACGTGGTATTGACTTCGGCGGGATGAATATCGACAAAATCATTATGTACCACTGCGATATAACCTTAGAAGCTCAGACAATATCAAAGAAAAGGCTGAGCATTTTGAATGTTGAAATAATTCAATCAATATGACAAGTAAATGCTTGTGGCCATTGGAATTATACATTGTCTGATTCGGACAATGTATGTAATGAAAAGAAAACCTTAGAAATACATAACTTAACTTATATAAACAATATAAGTTACAGAGTAGTCAGGTACTTTTTCCATCTTATTTAAAGCTTCTACAATGTTATACTAGTACATAAAAGT
Source organism: Penaeus chinensis (assembly GCF_019202785.1). Taxonomy (NCBI): domain Eukaryota; kingdom Metazoa; phylum Arthropoda; class Malacostraca; order Decapoda; family Penaeidae; genus Penaeus; species Penaeus chinensis. The sequence goes on from NC_061860.1 coordinate 15,577,063, forward strand.
GATACCGGCATATTAAGTACTTTAATGGTTTTGATTTTTGTATGTGAAATTAAGAAAAATAATCATTAAAAACTTTGTGTCGGTACAAACTTCGATGATATCGTGTCTTGTAGCGATACAACTTGAAACAATGTATCAAAGTGTTTTTCGGGATGCTAAAAAAAAGTCCTAAAATGTCTTAGATGTGAACAGAAAACATATTACTTTCAGTTCTAAAATATGTTTAACTTCAGTTTCATACATCTTTTCAAAATGTATACAAATACAAATTTTGTAGAGGATAAAGTTCATTGACCTTTTCTAATTCCAGCTGTCACTCTGTCTGGATTTATATGACGGTGGAGAGACTAGACTCCCCTTTGGAAGACAACATCGACGGTTAAGGACACTTCTTATAATAAGTCACAGTGTCAATTTTGGAGCTTAGACTGACTCGAAACGTCACCGAGTAGTGTTTCCCTCATCGTTGTGGCTGCTTTCCATTCACACGCATTCATGTACAGTGCTAATGAAACAAATGAGACACTCTCCACCAATATATCACCTCATTTCACGTTTTCTTCGTTTGATTTCACAAGAAGCCCTGTCAGACTTTACCTGACTTCAGTTATCTTAATCTAAGATGAATGGCTGAGATCTCTTAGCCATACGTCATGTCCGTTACAATGAGCCCTTTAGTCTTGTACGATTTTTTTTTTTCATAATTTACCTGATTTCGTAGGTTGAGGGACATTGGTTTCTCACCATTTTATTCAACGTCACAAGTTGTAACAGCCTTGACTTCTCTTGATCTTCATAACGTACACATCATTTTCACCTATTTTTTCTTGATCTTGGGCCTTCTCGTTCCATCTTCGAAAGACGAGTTTTTTCCCGGTGACCTTAAAACTGATGTCTCCTGCAATTAAACCGTATTTGTCCCAACATGTTCTGAAAATATCACAGCGGCCGTCATTGCCTGCATTGTTATCGTCTAGAAAACAATCCTTCTCTTGCTAACTGGGTGTTTGCCGTATGTCGTTTTCCATTGTTATATCTTCGTTATTCCGTCTTTTGTTTCCAGGTTCCTTTCATCTGTTCAGTCACGGCATTCGCTCGCGTAGATTGTGCTTCGAACGAGAGCATCTAAGAAAGATAAAAATTTAAACATTACGAGTTCATATGTGTTCCAGTTCAGAGACTACAGAGTGATATGAAGTTCCCACTCACACGTGTCAGGTACACCTTCTTTTGCAATATGCAGAACTTGAAGCAGAACCGTCGTCAGGGTGTCCGCCCTTTTGAAATTTGTCTCCCTTTCCGCTCAGTAACGACGTACTTCACAGGGCTTTCTGGGCGTCCTTGTGTAGCGCAAAGATATGGTACTGCCAGTAGTTTTGCGGTTTCCATGGAAGTATTTGTGTTGATGAAGATGCGACATCCTGAATAGGTTTTCGACAGAGTTTCTGTAACCGGACGTTCATTTCTGTGCGAGTGTATATATGTGTATCATGTGTGTGTAATAAACATATATATATATATATATATATATATATATATATATATATATATATATATATATATATTAAATGTATATATATTAATATATATATATATATATATATATATATATATATATATTACATGTATATATATTAATATATATATATATATATATATATATATCTATATTACATGTATATATATTAATATATATATATATGTATATATATATATGTATACACACGCACACGCACACGCACACGCACACGCACACACACACACACACACACACACACACACATACACATACACACACACACACACACACACACATAATTCTTATGTAACTGTCTGTTTTCATGTTGCCTCAGAGTCTTGTCTTGGAATTTTTAAAACTACACTGTTATAGATATTTGTGTTGATACGGTGCTAATTACCTATTCTTAGTTATTTTTCAAAGAAAATCTGAGGCAGATTGTATCATCAACTGTGATACTGCACGATACTAAAATTTTGAACTACCTCACTGATTTCCTCGTAAAAACTGTAATGTTCCATAAGACAATTTACTTGATAACTACTTTCAATTTATAGTTTTATTATTTCTACACATTGTATTTCGTCACATGACAGTCAGGCCAATCACAGTCATAAGTAATCACTTTAAAATAACGGTGATCACTCTAAAGAAAATGTGAAACGACCACAGAATAATTTATCAAGAAAATTGAGTAAGTCCAAAACAGACCTCACTAAGATTTGGCTCTTGTCTGAGATCCAATCACTGACGACATACTCGTTCTAAGGATTCACGTCTCCATTTCCAGGATATAACATTGAGAAGCTGTCAGATAATGATATTCACATTTGGTCTCTTTCAAGCACATTTACACACATACGTACACATGTACACACATGCATGCACACGCATAAAATTCACACAACTTACAAATATGTATATTTTTCCGTGTATTTCTCTGTATTTGTGTGTGTGTGTATGTATATATACATAAATATACATAATATATATACAAATATATGTGTGTGTGTGTGTGTGTGTGTGTGTGTGTGTGTGTGTGTACAAATCACATAGACACGAGTAAGCACTCAAAAGAACCGAACATCCGGATACAGAGGGCTTTTACCAAAAGGCCTTTTTAGTAGCATCGCAAATGCAGCTCAACACGCGTGTCCGAAGAGGGATAAACTCCTTCCCTCAGAACCAGAAGGGCTTTAACAAGGGCGCATCTTTTGGCTAAACAAACATGACAATAAAAGGTCTGGGGTGTACGTCGTTACTGAACACAATAGCTGGAAAAAGTGAGGGAAATAAAGAAATCGATGATAATAATAATAATAATAATGATAATAATAATGATGATGATAATGATAATAATAAAGAAGAGGATGATAATGATATCAATGATGATAATAATTACAATGATGATAATGATAACACTAATAATAATAAAAAGTAATGATAATGATAATGATAAAAGATCAACAATAATAATGATAATATAAATAATAGTAGAGTAGCAGTAGTAGTAGTAATGACAATCGCCAGATGCGTATCGACTTTTTTTTTTTTTTTTTTTTTTTTTTTTTAAAGCGATATTGTAAAATCTCTAAACCGAAACATTTCTTTGTCTCTGGACTGGAACCGATTTTTCTGACATACGGTGATTTCTATTCATACATCTCAAGTCTTCACGCCCTGATATGGACTTATTTTTCTACAATCGAAACACAATCGCAGATGGATGTGGTGACTGAGCTGATGTCAGAAACCTCTAAACAAGACATAATGACAAAACCATAACAATGGAACTAGACATATGACAGACGCCAAGGAGAAGATTGCTTTTCAGAGACGATGGCAATACACGGTCGCTGTGCTAATTGCAGAACACGTGGCGGCGTATGCGGATCACTTGGAGAAAGAAATGGCAAAATCGTCGAGGAAAGCTGCTGTAAGTGAACAGAGCGCGTCTCCCGAAAGTAGAAAAGGAGGAAGCCATGTTGGGCGACCAGCGTCCATCCCAACCGACAAGCAGATGTTGTGTTAACAAAGCTGAGAATCAAGATTGACTCACGAGCCGATAATGGCTAAGAGTGAGCACGCTGTGAGGGATGCCAAGAGCCATTAACTGCCGAGCATGGAGTGGGAGGATGAGCCGCATTCTCAGACCAAAGACCTATGTATTTGTCTCCATATACACTGAAAATGTATTGGGAGAGGATTGTGACATGGGTCTTATAAGTTTCCTAAAGGGGTCTACTATTCTAAACAAAATTTAATTGTGCATAATATTTATGCGGTAATAATATACTAATAAAGCCTAATATCCATGACCTAATTTTCAATATATCTATTTTTTCTCTCTTTTTAAGGCATTATTGATTTCATTTTAAATATTTTAACATCTTAGTATCACAAGGTCTTCGCCGCCAATGACCTTAGCTGTGGACATGACAGTTAATTTTAAACAATCAATCAATCCGAAGGTGGAAGGAGGAGGTCCAAAATCTATGGAAACTGAGATGAAAATGTGATGTAGTTACGTTAGGGTGGTCAGGGAGGTCGATGCTGCTACGGCAACGTGTGACGTCAAGTAAAGCGATAAGAAACCAAGAACAGTCAAGTATATGGCACTGAAGGGAAGAGACAAGCGTCCTTCAAAAGCGACAGGAGGAAGTCCAAGAGGAAATCAAAACTGTGGTAAAACGAAGTCAAGCCAAGCGAGATCATGGGCATCAAAGAGGGTACCCGTTGATGTCAAATAAGCTCGAGATAAGATAAATGGCGAGAAAGTTTCATAAGAGACATAAGGAGCTTAGCGTAACAGAAAGGAAGATGGAGCGCCCAGTCAGTACAATGGCAGTAATGATAAGTGATCTCAAATGAAAATCGACGGAGTTCGTGAAGCCAACAAAGATGAAAATCGGTTAAGTTATTTTATTTTTTTTTTTTGTGTGTGTGTGTGTCTGTGTGTGTGTGTGTGAGAGAGAGAGAGAGAGAGAGAGAGAGAGAGAGAGAGAGAGAGAGAGAGAGGCGAAATGAGGATAAACGTGGTTTGAAGTGCGTCATCAGGACAGCATATGAACGCAACCGTGCGCGTGTAAATATATAGGAAACATGGCCATAATGATAAGGGAAACCCGAAATACTCGAAGTAAATTTGGGTGACAGGAAGATTTCTTCGCCGGCGATTTTACCTTCTAAAGAGGAATCTTGTCTTTCCCAAATCGTCTCGGTTTCCCTCGCTGGTATCTGTGTGTCATGACACTAAGTTAGACAAGGTCAATGAGCTTACCAATGTCAAAATGTGTTTTCAACACACTTTAAAATGTATGTATTTAACTGAATTTAAAGTTAAAATGAAAGATATAGCCAGTTGTCTCCATTCCAGTTACCTCAATTTCCACAAAGTCATTTGTATACTAGGATTAAAATAAAATAACAAATCTAGTATAGGTTTCATCCTGTCCTATCTAGATATGCTATATATGGCAGGATAAACGAGCAATTGCTGAAAACGGTAGTACTTCCCCAGCTGGCTTATACTAGCCGTGTATCTCTATAGATAATTAAATCAATGCTTACTGTATTTTTGTGTGGGTGGTATGTGTGCGTGACGTGGTGGATTAAGGTCTCCATTCACTTTATATCTTACGGGGAATATAGATGAGTTAAAGAGTGATATTAAGCTTTACTATTTTTAACAGAAGTTGGTATGTTAAGGTATTCGTAAAGCATACTGTACCTTATCCTTCACTTATATCGTATATCTTGCAAGAAATCTAAATTTTACAAAGACTATGCTATTATAAGGCTGTGTAAGGTGGGTTTGGAAAGGATGATTCAAGTTTTTCAATAAGTTAAATCATAGCCATAGTAACAAGGGTAATAATAATAAGTCAAAGCCACAATCAAATTTGTAAGTAGTAGTGCTAGTATTTCCTGTTTTTTTTTAGACAAAAAGTACAAACATTAATATCTATTTATGCTTTATCTATCACTAAACTTTCTTCATTTAGCAACACAAAACAACAAAAGCATACCATTAATCTTCTCCAGCATCCATATCCACAGTTCAGCATAACAAATGTAAAAGTATGAATAGGAATTATATTTTCCATTTTGTAATATTTCATTGTTGTTTTTTTTAACGTTACGTCATAATTACTTTTTTTGTGTGTGAAGACATAATATAAAAAATGTGTGTAAGATTTGATACTGGAGTTTAAACGTTACGTACTAATCAGAATTGTTTTTTTGTATGAAGATGTGATATTAAAGACGTTTGTTACATATCTATTCGTTCATACTTTCTGCACAACATCGTTTTTTTTTTTTTTTTTTTTTTTTTTTTACTTCAGAATACAGTGAGAAGGAAAGAAGAGAAAATGACGACCAAGAAAACGTAAAAAAAAAAAAAAAAAGGAGATTGCGAAAGCGACAGAAGAAACAAGAAGAGGTGAAAGAAGGAGAGAAGACGGACGAAGAAGAAAAGAAAGAAAGACAATAGAATAATAAAAGAATGTAGAAAATAAAGAATGAAGAGATGAAGGAAGAAAAAGGAGACAGGAGAAAAGAAAGTAAAATGACAAGAAGATTGAAGAACCATGAAATAAAAAATAACCGAACGACGAAACAAAGAAACAAAGAAAATCTGGCTTCAGCTTATCATTCCCAAAGCTGTTCCAAGAATCCTATGCTGTTTACCGATCCTGTGGTCACAATCACGTACGGAATACAAAGCCAAAGGAAATGGATAGAGATTTATACAGCACCTGAAAGCGTGAAAGAAACTAGAGTTCAGTTTTAATGTCTCTTTAATCCTTTAGATATATTCTGCATAAATCTTCCCACGAAGTTAGCTCCCGGATCTTATAAACGCAATATATTTGAAAATATGTCGTTTTCATATTTATCATTAAGAATGTATTTGTTTTTAATGT
>NC_061860.1:15598509-15603444 GCF_019202785.1 Penaeus chinensis
TTTGATCTTGGTAACTTGGCCTTATTTGACCCATCCAAGAAACCCTTCATTTTCACCTCTCGTTCTATTGATCCTTGACCCCCCCCTCCCCCCCCCCCCACCTCCTAACCCGCATTCCGGCTTCAGAAAACACTGTCGTCTGTCCTTCCGTGTCTCGGTGAACTTTCCCTTGCCCCTTCGCCAATAATTAAACCGTATTTGTTGACAAGTGTTTGGCAATCAGCACGGCGGCCGGAATTGGAGCTCATGCACTGTTGTCTTTTGCGAATGCGAGCGGAAAAAATCCCCCTTGTTGAGTGGTCATTTGTCGTGCGTCTAGTTTCATCGTTATGACTTTTTTATTGTGTCTCTTATTTGCAAGTTGCATAAAAAATAACCACAATGTTCTATCACAGAGATAACATAATAATGTAGAGTTTGCACACGAGCGTCCGATGCAACTTTCCACGATATTCACAATTTCGAGCACCAACTCTGATGAACGTCTGCAACCGACTGCTGCAACGAAGACCCCTTTTTGCATTCATTGTATGTGTGTGTGTGTGTGTGTGTGTGTGTGTAAATGTGTGTGTGTGTGTATTAGGTGCTGTATGTATGTACGTACGTACGTACGTATGTATGTATGTATGTATGTATGTATGTATGTATGTATGTATGTATGTATGTATGTATGTATGTATGTGTGTACATATATGTATGTGTATATATATATGTATATATATATATATATATATATATATATATATATATATATATATGCATATATATATATGTATGTATATATATGTGTATATATATATATATTTATATATATGTATATATATATGTGTGTGTGTGTGTGTCTATACACATATAGATGTGTGTGTGTGTGTTTGTGTGTGTTTATACACATATAGATGTGTGTGTGTGTGTGTAGGGAAAATTATGGATGAGACTGTATATTTACATATTTCAAAAGTCCATTGTGACAAGTGTTGGAAAAAAGTATGAAGTATTTTTTTATCAGTTCATACACGCCTCGAATTCTTGCAAAGCATATCATCAACAAAAGGTTTGGGAATCTTTTAAAGGGAATTCTACTTTCACATTCAATTTCAACATTTCTCTTAAAGTATTGAGGGATTATTATGATTATTTCTATCATTATACATTAACAGTATTGATAGTACTGTTTTTTTATTATCACCTGTGATTAATATCGTTATTACTTATCACCCTTACCTACCTATCTCTTTTTCAACTTGTGATAGTTATACCAAACATTCATTTTTATTCTTATTCTCTGGATTAAAATTATTTTAAAGGTTTCCCGAATTCCAAGGATGAATCTTTAAGTAGGCCTATGCTAGTTTCGTTAGTGTGGGTGGCATGCGGACAGCTGAGTGATTGTGTTGGATTAGGCAACGGATTGGCACTGAGAACATGTGGTGCCTGGAATAATGAAGCTTTGAAATGGCTAGGGGATAGTGACTTGATAAGCTTTGAATATAGTGAAGGAGGGACGTTAACTGTTCATGAAATATTCATCATTATGCGGTGATTATTTCCCACGATGCCACGTTGGTAAATTATTAATGGTGAATGAATACGAAGTTGTTTGCGGTGAGAAATGGTGCTGATCATTACTCTCGCGGGAAATCATCAGGTGATGGTAAGTTACGGAGTCTGTCATTTATGCGTTTGATGAGAAATGGATGTTGCTTATTATGGTGATTTGCAGTCGGCGGAGATACGGAAGGGGAGTGAGTTTAGAGAGAATTACGATTGAAAGGTACAGGGAATCCGCTTCAGTGTGAATAATTTCAGCGCTGAGGCTCGCGGGCTCGGAATCAACGAGCTCGAAGATGGTAAAAAAGGAAAAAAAAAAATAATAGAAGATAAAAATAATAATAATAAAATATAAATACATACACTAATACATTCTTTTTTTAAAATATGTATATTGTTTTTTTACCATAGTATCATCCTAGTAGAGTGTTTTGACAGTCATTAAGGATTATAAGGGCAGTCATGAAAGCGCACGTACACCCACATGTATACACACATACACACAAACAAAACACACTCGCTTATACAAACAAGCGACGCGGAAGTAAACAAATCACGGATAAGCAAGTAAATATATAACACATAAAAGAACAGGCAAAGAGAAAACGGCAAGATGCATATAAGGATAACAAAGCTCACAGGCGGACAAGCCAATAAACACCCAATTAAACAAACAAGCAAAACGGACACATAAAAATGCAAAGAAACCACATGGTTAAAGACAAAAACACAGATGTATAATCAAGCAAGCAGACAGATAGATAAATAATAAATAAGACATATGCTGTATAAGAAAACAAAAGACGCGTAAATCAACAAACAACATAATTGGTTAACAGACAAAGGAAACTTTCAGACAAACAAGCAAGCATATGCGCGGGAAACAAAGAAAACATAGAAGCAAATAAAACTTAAACAAGGAAAAGTACATATATAGATAAACGAACAATAAAAAATGAATAAACAAGAAAATATAGCACATGGCTTCACAAACAAAACACAAGCAAATCAACAGGAAAACGAACAAATACAGCACACCTATAAGCAATTAAGAGTCGCATAATCAAACAAGCAAACAATACACGCAGATGAATAAATGAGCAAGCACAGTACGTAGATAAACAGGTATGTAAACAACAGAGAGGTACATTAGCAAACAAAAAATACTTATAGAAGAATGAGTAAAGTAAACACTCAAGTAAAGAACAAACAAAAAACACACAACTAAAGTAAGCCAAACGCACTCATTCAATCACACAAACACAACCACACAAACAGGCAAACAAACCCACATTTTGATAAGACAGAACAAAGGAAACAAACAACCCTCGTTTTTCATAGCGTCGTCCTAAACTTAATAAGCTTAACGAACTCAAGCTTCTTGGTTCTATGAAATGATAAGGCATGTGTTGAGTTCAACGAGGTGGAAATCCTTATTATTTTGAGGCCTCTTATTGCCCGGATAAGCTGTGGAAGCCACACTTTGGGATTATTTCCTGTGAAATGTTATAACGAGCTGGATCCAGCCGACGGTAATTGTATCCTGGCTGGATAGCTTCTTGAGTGTTATGTACCACTCTAGAGCTTCTTATTTGTTGTGGTGAATTTTGTGGGTATTTTTTCTGTGTTGTTTGTTGTTTACTGTTTGTTACTTGTATATCGCAAAAGGACTAACCTGAAAATAAACAGGTTTACAACAAAAAACAAATTCGCAGCCTCCTTCTGGGGAAACCCGTTTATGCAGCCAACAAGATTCTGAACGCAGCGGCAGATCACGCAATGCTTACATAAACCCGAAGCTCTTGAACGCGGCCTGTACTCACTTACCCAGCAGGTCACGTCGCCAGAAGACCAGATCAGGTCGTTCTCTTGGGACCTGCTCGAGGGACCTGCTCAGGAGTTCCTTCTGTGGTAAAGCGAAGCACTCTCGGGGCGTCCCTGCAAGCCGTTTTATAGTGTAATCTTCCTGCAGGGAGCTCTCTCGGTACGATGAAGCTGGGAGGACCTATCGGGCACGGTTAGGTTTATTTCGGAAGAGTGGAAATGATCCAGAAAGGAATTATTGGGGTTCGTCTTGAAGTATGGAACTCGCCGGCAAATTGCGTAGGCAGGGAAGCCAAAGGAAGGATCGAAACCTAATCTCTTGTAATACAATGTTCTCATGATGTATTTCAATTCCCTTCTCGCATCGCAGACTCTCTGTGGCTTCGGTACGTAAAGTATATAAGCCGGTGCTAGGTTGACGATGTTGCGATATTTAAGAAACATTTATTTCTCTCTCTTTCCTTTATCCTTGAGTTATTAAAATAATTACCATTTCATATCTTATTCAACTAACTTTTAAAGAATCTAATACAGATAAAAAAAAACATTATTACATATCAACTATACCAGACACAGAATGAGCAAGGACCTGTTCTGTAGTCATTACCATGGAAAGCATTAGCAGAGTTCTATAACACATGCGAATAAGAAGAGGCAAGAGGGTTATTGGGCGCGGTGTTGCCATGGTGACGCTGACGGGGAGTTCAACAAGAGAGAGAGAGAGAGAGAGAGAGAGAGAGAGAGAGAGACAGAGGGGGGGGGGGGGGGGGAGATATATGTACGTGTGTGTGGGTGGGGCTGTGCACATATGTGTATATATGAATGTATTTATTTATATATATATATATATATAAATACATATACATATATGTACATACATATACACATATATATATGTATATATATATATGTGTGTGTGTGTGTGTGTGTGTGTGTGTGTGTGTGTGTGTGTGTGTGTGTTTGTGTGTGTATGTGTGTGCGTGATATATATATATATATATATATATATATATATATATATATATATATACATATATATATACATATATATATATATATATATATATATATATATATATACATAAGTGTGTGTGTTACAGAAAGGGAAAACAGAAAGAGAGAGAGAGAGAGAATGAGAGAGAGAGAGAGAGAGAGAGAGAGAGCGAGAGAGAGAGAGAAAGAGAGAGAGAGAGAGAGAGAGAGAGAGAGAGAGAGAGAGAGAGAGAGAGAGAGAGAGAGAGAGAAAGAGAGAGTGAGAGGAGAGAGAGAGAGAGAGAGAGAGAGAGAGAGAGAGAGAGAGAGAGAGAGAGAGAGAAGAGAGAGAGAGAGAGAGAGAGAGAGAGAGAGAGAGAGAGAGAGAGAGAAAGAGAGAGAGAGAGAGAGAGAGAGAGAGAAAGAGAGAGAGAGGGGCCCTTCCGAAAGACTAAAGCGAGATCAAGACGGAGGCAGATTATAAAGTTGAGGAGTTCAGAGAAAAATGGGCATTTGGTGTAGATCTAAAAGGATGTGGAGGGGCCCCTAACCCTAATCGTAAAATGTATCGGCGTGTATAGGGTGCTATCA